>NW_011896687.1:2787-3722 GCF_000151845.1 Pteropus vampyrus | reverse complement strand
AGCGGGGACTTCGTCCTGAACGACAGGACGTGTGACTTCAGGAGGGGAACCTGCACAGGGGCGGTCTGCACACCCGTCCGTCCGGGCAGATCGTGGTGTCCGTTCTCTGTGCTCCCCTGTGCCCATGACCAGGACTCCCTCGCTGACCCAACGTCAGTCAGGCCCCTCCCAGCCCTGCCCTGGCCCCACTGAGCCGTTTCACTGAAGAGGCTGCTACGCCCTGTCACTGAGAAGCGCCCCACCCCAATGTGTCCACTGACTTTGCTGGCAACGAAACCACAACTTTCTATCCGTAGGAAAACCACATATGTATTCAAGGTTCTTCTAGAACTCTCTGCCAGCAAATCCCGGCCACCTCTTAAAGACCCATCTCGAACCCAGCTCCCCCGTGAAGCTTCCCCTGGACCCTCCCAAGGGTGTGACCAGGACTCATGTCGAGTCTCGATGTTTATTTCTGCCTTTCTCCGGGTGGGGGCAGCACTCTTTCCATGTGACACTGCCTTGTACCCTCGTCTCAATCACGGACAATCTCCGAGGGTGGTGGCCATCCCCTGCCGTGGCTCTGGCAGCCGGCACAGGGCGGGGCGGCGGGTCGACCCTGGGCAGCCACCTGGCTGGCTGCAGGCTCGTCTTCGGAGCCGCGTCTGCCCGTGCCCCGTGCGTGGCACACACTCTGTCCCCGTGCGCCCTGGACCCAAGTGGGGCCATTTGGGTCACGGTGACACGATGAAGTCATTATTTGTGCCCTCTGACGAGCCCGCTTCAAACCTCTCCCTGCAGGCAGGCTCACCTGGCTTCACCGTTCAGATGTCACGAAGGTCAAGGAAAGTAAACGATTTTGCATACCCGCCTTCCTCCAGCTAACGAGAGATCTCGCGATCATTGCCGGGATTCTCTATCAAAACCCACCACGAAATACCAGAAGCTGCGAAGCT
>NW_011896687.1:0-651 GCF_000151845.1 Pteropus vampyrus | reverse complement strand
TCACCCGGCACACCCTCGGCTCCTGAGCCCCCATGAAATATCGGTGCTGCTCCCGTGCCGAGCAGAAGAAAGAAGTCACACGGGAGAGAACTCAGGCTAACAGAACCGGCACCCCCAGCGCCGCGGCCTTCGAGCGGAAGTCGCCCATGCCGCCTGCTCCGCCCTGCCCCACCGCCCCGACTCAACCGGCCCGGCGGGCTCTCTCTGCAGGGGTCGGGACCACGTGACGGTGATCAGAAAGCTCGGGGCCCAGCCACAGCTCGGCCTCGGGACACGCATGCCACAACCTCCTTGAGCCTTAATGTCCGTATTTATCCTACTTATCTGAAAAACGGGACGATGACGTGAAAGCCGCCCTGCTCCGGGTGTGAGCTCTGGGCTTAGGGGGCGAACACGTGATGGCGCATTCTGGCATGTTCTTGAAGGGCGGGGACCGTGAGCATCGGAACAGTGTCTGCTTATAAGCCAAGTCTAAGGAAAGAAAAAAACTCTGAGGGAAAAAAAACACAAAAACAAGTGTTTTTTTTTCCCACTCTTTAAAATAATGTTGTTTTCACGGCTTTCGGATTTGTTTTTGTTGCTCTGCTGACACTCGGTTCTCACGGTAAGTAGGTGACTGTTGCACCCGGCCCTACACGGCTCTGTTTTCTG
>NW_011896686.1:0-2331 GCF_000151845.1 Pteropus vampyrus | reverse complement strand
CAGCGAGGAGCAGCAGAGAAGGGGTATAGAGGAATCATGGAAATAGAAAATCAACATTTGTTCAACTTGTTGTCACGCATCTTGCAGTTTAGATCCCTGTTTCATTTATCTTCAGGCCATGAGATTGATAAAAATGTAGTCCATACTGTCTGTTTCCTTGTAGAATCCCAAAGTCTCCCGGCCCTGTCTTGTCACCTTGCCTTTGAATAGGAAAATAAAAACATCCCTATTGCAAAATCTCTGGGATTCTGAAGGGGCTACATGTCTATGTTTTGTGTCTCCCTCTTATTCCGATCATCTGTCCCAGCCCAGGTCTCACCCCAGTGGGCGTTCTCTTCTCTCTACCCAGAGGAAGCAAATAAACACCACAGTGCTCGATTTCCTTAACAGGTAAACCTAAGGGTATTTGTGTGGAACAGAAGATTCTCTGAAGGTTAGTCTCACAGCAAAGCCTCTAGAAATGAGTATTGGACAACACATTTCATGAAGGCTCCTGGGCCATTCCCACCAGCAGGGATTCTTTACAGGCCAGCTGCTTTCCTGGTTTGACAAAGACATGCCTGTTTTGGCAAAATGTTTCTTGTCTTCTTGTCTCTGGTCCCAGTAGGGCTGCCATAACAAAGTACCACAAACTGAGTGGCTGAACCAACAGAAATTTACCATCTTTAGAAGTCTGAGATCAAGCTGTTGGCAAGGCCATACTCCCTCTAAGCCCTGCAGGGGACAATCCTTCCTGGCCTCTTCCTAGCTTTTGATGGCAGCCATTAATCCTTGGTTTTCCCTGGCTTACAGCTGTGTCACTTCAATCTCTGCCTCTGTCATCACATACTGTGTGTCTTCTCTGGCTTCACATGTCCATCTATACTCTGTGTGCCCAATTTCTCTTGTTTTATAGGGACACCAGTCATTGGATTAGGGCTCGCCCTAATCCAATATGACTTCTTCTTAACTTGATTACATCTGCAAAGACCCTACTTCCAAATAAAACCACATTCATAAGTATCAGAGATTAGTACCTGAACATACCTTTCAACAATTTCTCATTTTTGGAAACTTTAAATTTCTCCTTTCTTATTGGGCTGACAAGTTCGGTTTTTCATGTTTTATCTCTAACCCATTGGAGTCATATGGAGTATGGGCTAGGGGAGCAGGGAACAGAAAAGAGGAGGCATCTTCCCACTGACATTCAAAGAAGGCATCACAGTGTTTTCCCAAACAAAATCACTTCTCACCTGAAGATGAATTCTGCCGCTCTTGAAATAAGTTTATTTTCCTGCGCATCAACAGTCATTACTTTTTAATGAGCAACTACCACATGTAAGACATTTTTCATTTTAACTCTTTCATTTCTCACCACAACCCTGAAAGTTGTCTATTATTACCATTTTTTTCAAAGATTTGGGACTAAGGCTAAGAGATGCCTAGCATGTTGTGGCTGGTAAGTGGAAAACCGGAGATGGACCACAAGCTCTCCAATTCCAAAGCCAATCTCCCCGACATGTGATTGATTCCACCTCCTTCAGTCTTGTCTGCCCTGGTCCTTCCCCAGCACCATCACCTCTCTGGATCAGCCCCTTCTGGTTTTATATCTCAGGCACTGCAATGACAGCCTGCGGTAGTTTCCTGTGTCTGCTGTAACTAATCACTACAAACTGGGTAGCTTAAAACAGCACATATTTATTCTCTCACAGTTTTGAAAGTCAAATTCTGAAATCAGTTTCATTGTGCCAAAATCAAGGTGTTGGTAGGGCTATGCTCCCACCTGAGGCTCCAGGGAAGAACCCGTCCTTTTCCAGCTTCCCGCTTCCAGCTGCCAGCATTCTCTGGCTTGTGGCAACATCACTCCAATCTCTGCTTCCATGGCCACTCTCTGCTGTCTCTACTTCATGTATGTGTGCATTGCATGTGTGCGTTGCATGTGTGCATGCATGTGCTTCCCTTCTATAAGAATACATATGATTGCATTTAGGGCCCATCTAGATAATTGAAGATAATGTTTCCGTTTCAAGCTTCTTAGTGTATTCACATCTGTAAAGATTCTTTTACTATGTAAGGAAATACTTCTGGGTTCTGAAGATTAGGACATAGACATATCTTTAGGGCCATGATTAGCCTACCATCTCACTCTTTCTGGCTTTTCCCTGACTGCCTTCTTTTGGTTTATGGCTTGCAGCCACTGGGTTTCTTGCCATCCTGGCTCCTTCTAGGAGTAAGGAGTGGGTGGGAAGGAGGAAAAGAGAGGTCTCCGTATGTGGCCTGCTGAGAATACTGCCATACTAGACCATTCCAAAGAGGCACCAGGGAGCTTTCTCTGTCTGAGTTTTATAAAAT
>NW_011896685.1:5371-7840 GCF_000151845.1 Pteropus vampyrus | reverse complement strand
CACTGCAGTGTTCTTTGAATAATGATGCTTCCCTCATGTGCATATAAGATTTTATCAGTATTAACACTGAAATGAATCAATAAATGTTATTGGTCATGTGTGTCATAATATGGGGATCTGTTGAAAACACCTGGAAATAACTTTAATTTTTTTTTTAAGTAAAACTATCTCACCTTCTATAATATTTTCCAACATTATTTTAAAATTTAAATTTTGTCATTGATAACCTATTCACTGAGCTGAAGCTAATATAATAACTTTTGCTTCAATGGTCCAATGAACATTACAAATATACCAGATTTTTGTGAGAAGTAAAACTGTTTCTAACAATACTACATTAAATTATTAATATTGCACACATTTTGAGACAATCTTAAAATAAACCCAACATCTGCATTCATAGTTTTCTCCTTTGCTCCTTTCTCACTGATAAATTACTTTTCCTCCTCTCCATAACTCATTCTTCCTCATAAATTTGTATTCCACCTGCCTCTCCAGGAAGGGTAACAGCAGGCTTGAAATCCATAACTAGTATGGATACTCAGGAAAAGAATGCTTAATGTTGAAAGACTAAATGCAAATTTTTTTTTTGTAGAGACTTATAAGCTGATTCTAAAATTTATATAGAAGAAACAGGATCTAAATTGGTCACACCAATTTTGAAAAAAAAGAAGAATAAAAGTTAAGGACATACTATTTGCTTTCAAGATTTACTATATAACTACAATAATCAAGAGAGTGTTGTATTGGAAAAATATAGACACAAAAATCAATGGAGCATGTTAGAGTGTCAAGAAATAGATGTGCACAAGTATGACCAATTGATTTTTAATAAAGGTTAAAAGGAAATACAATAAAGAAATAACAAAAATAAGTACTGGAAAACTTGGTGCTGAAAAAACTAGTGCTAAAATAAATGATGCTGAAACAATTAGATATCTAGTCACGAGAAAAAATGAACATTGATCTATGCCTTACGTCATAATAAATAATTAACAGAAAATAGATCCTAGATAGAACAAAATGTAAAATAAAAAACTATAAAACTTCTAGAAGAAAATACCTACAATTCTGGATTAGGCAAAGATCTTTTTAGCTTTTTGAGGTGTGATGGAACTGTTCTATATATCTTTTATCTATATAACTATACATCTTAGAAATCTTATGTAAGTAATAACTGTACTCTTTACAGGCTGAATTTTACAATGTATAAATTATACCTCTACTAAAAATGAACATAATCCAGTTTTATTTATAATAGGAAAATGTAAAAATACTTTAACCACCAAGTGTTTATAAACATGAAATTGATAAGCAAATTATAGTATATTCATTAAAGAAAACACTGTTCAATAATAAAAATTGATGAATTATATTCAAAGAGAGTAAAATTTGACCCTAATGTTAATCTAATTGAATACATTTTTAAAATATGTGTTTTTTAAGGATTTATTATTTTCTTTGAATGAGAACTTGATGAATTTAGTTTCCTTATCATTACAGGGTTCTTACTGAAAGAAATGCTATGATGTACTATCAGCCTGAGTTGGTGAATGAGCTCTAGATCTAAGTCAGAGTAGTTAAACTTAGCTTTTATAACAATATAAACTCAAGTGTTGTAAAAAAGTGTTTATTTTTTTTATCATTACTCTAAGGTACAAGCTCATTTCTTGCTGATGGGTGAACTAAGTAGGTTGCAGGAAGAATTAAAATAGAACAAAAGAGAATTTTAGAAAACCAAAATAAATATCTTTCAAAACTAAGGGTTCTAGTCTTTTCTTATATTTATCATTTTTAGTCATTAATAGTGACAGTGGTGATATCAGAATATAAATTCTGTTATAGATTAAATATTTGTGTCCCCCCTACCTCCAACTGATGTTAAAATCCTAACTTCCAGTGACAGTATTAGAAGGTGGGTCCTAATATTATTCCGGAGGTGACTAAGTCACAAGGGTGGGACTATCATCAATGGGATTAGTGTCTTCGTAACAGGGTACCAGAGAGATTTCATCCCTTCTGCCATGTGAGGACACAGTGAAGATAGCTACCTATGAACCATGAAGCAGGCCTTCGCCCGACACTGAATCTGCCAGAATCATGACCTTGGACTTCCCAGCCTCTACAACTATGAGGAATAAATTTCTGTTATTAATAAGCCAACCAGACTATGGTCTTATGTTATAACAGACCAAACAAAGACAAATTCCAATGTGTTAAACAAAAGCATTTATACTAGATGGTCCTTCTGTTATATTTACAATGGTATGTATTCATTATCATAAATGGCTGCTTAATTGCATATGGTAGACTGACAACTGTCTTTCTTGTTCCATATATTGAACATTTAAAGGGCCATTATTTGGTCCACAGATCTCTATACAGGAAGAGTTAATTTAAAATAAAAACAAATGAGAAATTAAAGTAACTAGTAACTAATAACGATAAATACTAATTATTTTTTTTCTT
>NW_011896685.1:0-2426 GCF_000151845.1 Pteropus vampyrus | reverse complement strand
CCAATCATAAAACAACAGTACAAAGATTATATAGTAACAAAGTTCCTGCTCCCAGAGGGTGCCAGGGCAAGTGAGATCTCTAGGGTCTTTTCTATTAGGCCCCTAATCCCATTAATAAGGGATCCATCCTAATGATTTAACCAGCACTCAAAAGCCCACCTTCAAATACCATCTTATTGGGTGTTAGGATTTATAAATGAATTTTAGAAGGACATAAATATTCAGTCAATAGTATATGGTTTAAATGATAGACATGAGTAGCTAAGATAAAGAAAGAGGAGAATAAAAGGGCTCATTTTTTTCAAGGGAAAAATAAAGAAAAAGCAATTTTAATTTGGTCTGAAATCAGGGACATATGGAAAACAATGGTTAGAAAAGAGAAAATATGGGAACTTATAATCAAGAGTTAGATGTTGAAGTATATAATATCTAAATTTAAGGGATTTCTAGAGATTATGAGGTAGGAGATATTTTAGATATCTAGAAAATTTGTGTTGGAATTGAGGTCAATAGTTTCATATTTTATAGAAAGTTATCTATTTCAGCTGTGGAAGTCTGTCATTTATAAAATGTTATAAATATAGAAGAACTTGTCATTTGGTAACATGACCAAATGTTTTGTTAACACTTTTTTTTTTAATTTCATAAATATTTTTAAGGGCAATTATCTCAAAATAATAAAAGTGCACATTTAATTAAAAGTTTAGGATTGAATTTCTATTAACAACAAAGTTGGTAATGAACATTTCAAGCAAGTATTTGACAATGTTTACCATCTATTATAGAAACTTTAATGATATTGCTGTCATAAAAATAAGAAGACGCATACTTGTTGAAAAAACATCAGGAATATTTCAAATGTTAGCAGTTTGTAAGCAAACATTATGAACAGGTGTGGCTGCAAAAGTTGTGTTTTTAAAAACATTTTATTGAGATATGATAAACGTGTATAAAACTATACATCACCTCCCACAGTTTAAGTTGTGTTTACATATAACTCTGTTATGCATGACTTTTAATTCAGATCAAATGACTCCTTCTAAATTCATTTTGCTCATTTTTAATTCCAAGTTTTGTGGTGCATACAGGAAAAATGATCTAATAGAATTTAATATGTAGTATCTGTTAAATCAATTAATTACTTAATTAATATTGCATTTATTTATTTTATACTGGCATGCATTTTTTATCAAGTTAAATGGAACTTTAGGGGAAAAAGTTCCCAATATTTAGACCTCATTCATCTATACAAATATGTGCCATAAAAACCATAATTTTGTAAACCAGAAAATATAAGGCTATAATGAATTAGCATGTAGTTGGAAATTAAATGCTAGTTAAATCACTAATATTTGGTAATTGATTAAAAACTCTTATTTTAAATAATTTTAAAAAGTAGAAATTTCTGCATTTTAATAGAATTCTCTTTAGAGTTCTCAGAAAATGTTTGTTCTTTTTTAGAACCAAAATCAAAGAAAGGCATTCCCTTACATGAAACATAATTTAAAGTCCTAGAAACAAGTTGCAGAAATAAGAAAGAAAAATACATTAGCATATGACATTTGAGCTAGACATTACATTGTGCATTAATAGAAAATAGTTAATATACAATATAAAATTAATGTCATCAATTCAGTATTAAAGATACTACAAAACCAGCTTAAATTTTATTTTGATCCACATTTTGCTTTCATTTTCTCCTCTAAATGTGAGGTAGTTGGTATTCATTTCCATTACATTGTTTTAGAATTCATTATTTTTAGTTTCAGCAATATCACCTGGACTAATAATCAAAAGTGATGAATTTAACAAATTTTTTATTTGCTTAAATTATCATTGAACACTTGAAAAATGTACCATAGAAACATTATAAATATTATATAACCAAATTATATGAAATCAAACAAAACTTTTTAAATACCTGCCATGCACAAGACAGTGAAGTAGCTATTTTTAGAGAAAGATGATTATGAAAATTATTTTTATGGAGCTTAAAATTCAAGGAAATAATGAGTAAAGTAAAATTAACAATAATAATTTAATAGAATTTCAAAGTAATAAGAAAGATTTTTTTGGGGGGGGGAGAAATGTATAAAATAAAATGGGTACAGAGTTGGGAGAGATTGCTATAGTCACTGGTGGTTTAAAAGTATGTTTTAGGATTTACACATTTATTAAAATCCTGTTTTAGCTAGTAATGAAAATGCTATCCTTAATTGGGGATGCACAGTTAAAGCAAATGGCAAAAATCTAAAATGTATTTTATCCAATATTTATAATTCTGGAAAGCAAGTATTATTATTACTGCAAATTATGAAGGACAAAAATGAGATATACAGCAAATGACTTTACCAAGATCATTGTTCTTAAGAAACTAAACTGGAAATAAAACTCAAATTTGCCTGATTTCAAAGATCATGCTCATT
>NW_011896684.1:2544-4317 GCF_000151845.1 Pteropus vampyrus | reverse complement strand
GAGGAAGGAATGGAGGCAGAGCCTGGAGAGTGTGCACAAGCCCTGAAGACGAAGGGCATGAAGTTTTCAGAAAACAGGGCCCTTGGTTTGGTGGGGGGTGTGGGGGTGAGAGATGGCTCTGGGGAGGTGGGCAGCGGCCAGACCTTTGTGGGCCTCATGCACTGAAGTAAGGAGCAGAGGCGAGTGGTGATGAAGGCTGCGGCAGCATCCTCATGGCAGCTGGACCCAGCTGCCACACAGAGGGAAGGCTGGGGGGCGGGGGGGACACCTGCACTGGGACGAGAGAGGGCGCTGAACTGCAGGAGGTGGCAGTGTGCAGTGACCGTTGAACGCCGGGAATGCCGGTGTAGAAAGAAGGCCTCGAGGACCTGACGTGCGACCCCTCCTCCCTGGTTAGCACTGATAACCCCGCCCAGCTGGCCAGGGCTCCCTTCCCCGCCCAGGCCTCCACTGCATCCCCAGGGCTTTGAGCACTCCCTGGACTCCATCTCTGGAGACTCATCTGGAAGACGCCCCCCAGCTGGCTGGCTCCAGCAGATGCCACCTCTTTCTGACTATCCTCACAGCCATCAGCCCTCCCTTGTGACTTCCGGCCTGACCCAGCTCCAGGCCCTCCAGCTGTTTCCATGGCCACCGTGGTGCCACCTCTCGCTCTTAGGAGTCTTCTCAGCAGCCCTCCTGCTACACTTGGCTGCTTCCTCCCCTTGGGCCTCTCTACATGGCTTTGTCACAGCCAGGGCAGCCCTCGGAGGCGCTTAGCCAGAAGCCATGGAGGCTCCGGGAGCTGAGGGACTTCAGCAGTAGCAAGGAGTGGAGGGAGGCTGCCCAACAGAGCCCGGGCTGCAGCCCTCCAGGGGGGCCGGGGCAGACTGACCAGCTCTGTGCCCACCATGGAACTCCTGTGCCCACGCTGGGGGAAAAGGACAAGCTCTTCCACGCCACCCCAAAGAGAAGTTCACAGACCAACAGCGAAAGTGTCAAATGGTAAAGGTCTGTGTGACTGGACTCCTGGTTGCTGCTGTGGGCCCGGCTAGAGACCAAGCCTTTCCCACCTCCCCCGCTGGGTGAGAGGTAAGGGAAGCTCTTCGAGGCCTGCAGAGCCTAGCCATTCCGGGACTCCACCATGGGGGCTCCTCTCTCCATTCCCTCGGGGCCCGTCTGTCCCAAACTCCCTCTCTCCTCTCTTCCTCCATCGCTTGCCGAATGCTGCACATGCTGCTGGGACAGCTGGAGATGACCGTCCCTGCCATTCAGCAACATCTTCTGTCCAGCGGGGCCTTGGCTGCGACCGAGGTGAGTGCCGAGCTCCCACGGGCTGGGGATGCCAGGGAGAGGCCTCGATGCCCAGACTGGTTTGGAGGGTGTCTCAGAGGAAGTGACATTTGAGCTGGGCTTGAAAGGGATTTCTGTAGGCCCCAGAGAGGCAAAGAGGGGCCAGGGCACAGCAGCCAAAAGTGCTGTGGGTGGGAAGTGGACAGTGCTCAGGCCAGGGCTGGGTGGAGGAGGATCATGGCCTTAGATATGGCCAAGTCCACCGCTGTAATCCCACCCACGATCCCGATCCCCCAGCCCTGCCCTCCTCGACCCCATGTCCACCTTGCTGTCCAGAAGTTTGGGGGAACCCAGCCAAAGCTAACCATAACGTGCTCCAGCAATGACAAGACCTCTTCAATCACATGAGGAGAGGACCTGGGAGGGGACCTCTCGGCTCTGCCATGGACTGGCCGTGTGTCCTGGGACCAGCCACCCCCTCTCTGACCCATCTCTTCCTCT
>NW_011896684.1:0-394 GCF_000151845.1 Pteropus vampyrus | reverse complement strand
GTCAGGGAAGCTCACTAGAGACAGTGCCCAGGGTTTTATGGGAAGCTGGTCACATAGACACCCTCTGCCCGGGCATATACCAAACTCCAGACCCCAGAAGGAAGGCAGGTATTCAGCATAAACCACATGGTGTGTACAAATGATTTAGCAAGCCACTATTTTTAGGGAATAGAGGGACACTTCTGGAATCTAAGCTTCTAGATGCCAGCCAAGGGCCAGTTGCAAGCAGCCCTTTGTCTCAGGGCTGCTATGTTAATTCTGCACCATTAGAGTGTAAGGGGGGCAGAGGAGGCCATGAGGCCAGAGGGGCAGTTAGCGATCGTGCCATGGGGGCGGGGGATTTCCAGGCTGAACTTGATCATGGGGGCGATGGAGCTATGGGTAGATGATATGA
>NW_011896683.1:1109-2856 GCF_000151845.1 Pteropus vampyrus | reverse complement strand
AAGATAACAGAGTATGACTTCTGCTATATTCTATTGTCAAAGTAGGCAAAGAGCCTGCACAGGTTCATGGGAATGAGACAAAGACCGTCTTTCTTTTTGGGAGCAGTGTCAAAGAATTTGTGACTATCTTTAATCAACACACGGAGACTACCTTGATCATCAAAAAAATCTTTATAAGAGATTCCAAATAATTACATAGGGATTGCGGGAGAAGTTTTAGGCTGAAGTTAACACAGGGAAATGACTTAACCTGGAAGATTGTCTCTGGAGTGTTGATATTTGCTATAGAACACATTTGAATACCTAAGTTTTTTAGTTAGTCATTAAAAATAATGAAAATAAAGTTTTAAAAGGAATGAGATAGTGGAAGAATTTAGAGTTTGATGGAACTTAATTTGAAACTTATTGTTTTCACTTCTTCTTTTAAAGCCCAATTCTTTTTCCTTCCACAAAGATACACTTCTGAGTTTTACTTGTCACCCTCCTGGGTGTCTCAAATTTCTTCACTACTTATATAGTATGCCCTTGTGCTATTCTTTTCTTGCTCTGATTTCATATATCTTCATTCATTCATCTATTCATTCATTTAACAAATGTCTATTGACTACCTATTAGGTGCCAAGCACAGGGCAAGCTGAGAGACAGACATACAAAGACATAAGTTAGAATATTCTGGGCCCGCGCCCCCCCCCCCCCACTGTTCTATCATGAAGACCTAAAACAGGGTCTATGATGTAAGAAGTTGTCAATAAGCATGTGTTGAGTGCATGAATGAAAGTTCACAGTCTTCAATGAACTGAAAATCTAATAAGAGAGAGAAGTAAGTAAATAATTAAAACTTTTGTGATATGTATTATAATAGATATGAATTATATGGACATATAAAGGAAGGGCTCAAATCCGGCCTAAGATTACACACCCCAGCCAAAAACAAATTACAAAAAAATTGAGAATGGACAGTTGATGTAATTTTGAATCATAATAGTATACAAACTGGAATATTCATTAACTAATTCTAGGTATTCATTCAAATAGTTATCCTTAGGCATCAGGTTAAAAAAGGGACCTATAGCTTCATTTCATTTTAATATTAGAAGATATCTGAGGATCATATGCCTACTTTTCCATTTATCTTTATTTTTATGATCTCACCTTATTAAAAAAAAAATTCCCAATGGTTACACAGTAAAATATTATTGTAGAAAATATGTAAGATAAAGAAGAGTACAAAAAGTAAAATAAAACTACCTAGAATTCCACCAAGAAATAACGTTGTTAACATATATATGTGTGTATATGGTCATATGGGAAAAAAAGAGAAAACAAATTTTAGGGATCGTAATTCTTATGCAGTTTTTTAAATTCCTACAAATTTCAGTTAAAATTCTGTACTCAGCCTTTATTCATGAAATGTTTTTCAAAATAGAATTTTTGACATCTATATTATTCTATTATATAAGATTTCTATAATTTAATCAACTTCTATTTTTAAAGTTCACCTGTTCGGCTTTTTTTTTCTATTGTAAATAATGCTGTGATAAACTTCCTTACTCACATGTGTTTGACTATATTTCAATTATTTGCTTAAAATTATTTGCTAGATCTGGTGTTTTATAATTAATATTACAGGATACTTTCTGTGTACGGGAATACTTTTTTCCAGAAATATTGACAAATGTAATTGTATATATTTAAAATATACAGTGTGATGATTTGATATACATATACACTTTAGAATGATTGCCAA
>NW_011896683.1:0-314 GCF_000151845.1 Pteropus vampyrus | reverse complement strand
ACATCTATATTATTCTATTATATAAGATTTCTATAATTTAATCAACTTCTATTTTTAAAGTTCACCTGTTCAGCTTTTTTTTTTCTATTGTAAATAATACTGTGATAAACTTCCTTACTCACATGTGTTTGACCATATTTCAATTATTTGCTTAAAATTATTTGCTGGATCTGGTGTTTTGTAATTAATATTACAGGATACTTTCTGTGTACGGGAATTCTTTTTTCCAGAAATATTGACAAATGTAATTGTATATATTTAAAATATACAGTGTGATGATTTGATATACATATACACTTTAGAATGATTGCCAA
>NW_011896682.1:4971-9672 GCF_000151845.1 Pteropus vampyrus | reverse complement strand
CCTTCACAGCTGCTGCAGCTCACAGACGCCTACCCAAAGGTGAAGAAACGGGTCAAGGTACAGGATGCTGCTACTAAGCTTCTTACACACGTGTCATTAGCCCCACCACATGTGTCATTAGCCCCACCACGGCCTTTGATTTATTGCCTCTATAATGCAAAATATGACACGGTAAGTATGCAGCTGCCTGAGACAAGGTAACTGTTCCTTTCATACTCAAGGTCGTAGCTCACTAACTCTAGGGAGCATCGTTGATTCCAGATCGCCCTGAATAAACGCGTTCCACATTTACGGTGCTAGAGGTTAGGGCACAGATGTTCTTCGCAGACTGCCACTTTGTAATTCGGAATCGCTCCACGTAACTCTAATTCTATGAAGTGAGCTTGACTTGGCCACCGGAGGAAGCACAGACCCTCGATGCCGCGTGTACCGCGCAGTTAAATGATCACGCGTGCCTTGTGGCCGGGGGGTCGCTCACATGTTTTCCCTTTTGGCCCGTGCGTGTTTTCCTCTAGTCGTAGCTGTGCAGAAATCCAGTCAGCCCTTTCGGGAGCGATATGATGACTGCTGACTGAGGGAAAGCGATCGTGCCAAGTATGCTGGCCAGCGTTGCAGAAACTTTTTACAGAAATCGGTAATGGAATTTGCGTATGTTTTTACACCGTATCTTTCCGGCGTTGTACCAATAACGCAACGTCACTAAGCCATTATTACCCTCTCACCATTGTGTTATTTAAAGCGCAACCCATGCCTGTCATGAGATTCCAACCTACCTGGGCAGATAAAACCCAAACTCAGGGAAAACTGTGTTTACACTGCAGTACGCAGGTGAGTTCTGACCTGGGCCGTAGCCTCATCAGTGGTGGAAAATTTAGGAGAAACACGAGGATAATGAAAAGTGGAAACGTCAGGAAAAATGCATGTGGATAGAGAAATTATAGCATAGAAATAAAACTCATGAGTTTTGATCATACAACCTGGGATAAAACTCAGGATGCAATACTTACAAGATATGCGACTTTGGGCAAGTTAATTAGAATGGTTAAATCTCGGGAGATGTTTATCTCAAAAAATGGAAAAATTACTAACTCGGAGAGTTTTGATAAAGGTAAGTGAGATAACGGTAGTTAGCAAATAAATAGCAGTTAGCGCTGTTCACAATGCTTTACATTAACTCATCGAACCGTCATCGAACCGTCCCAACGACCCCATGACAAAGAGACTATCATTTTCCTCTTCGTAGCAGAGAAAGCGGAGATGCAGTGAAGGGGAATCACTAGGCGAAGGTCACTTCCGTTAATGGGGGGCGGGGGGGGGGGCTGGAATTCTGACCCCAGAGCGGAGGCACTGGAACACTATCATATTGCTCAATACGTTTATTGGTTATCGCTGGCACAGATAGAGTGAGATCTGTCCTAGACTTCGAAGCATTTTTTAATCTAAAGGGTCAGAAGAAAGATATACACAGTAACGCTTTAACATATATATCTGCATCTTCAGTCTATGGAATCTGATGTGTACTTTTGGTAAATAAAATTGAAACCATACCTTAAAATATTTTTTTTCAAATGTTCGTCATTGTTAAACAGATTTTTGCCCACATAAATGACACTTCCTAGAAATTAACATCTAAGTGAGACACATCACAACTTTTTCAATCACAAATTAATCGACCGCATTGGTAATTCATTGCAAAGTCTGTGACAACGTGATGACCCTGCCTCTTCATTTGAGTCCATAGATGTATGGACGCTATTTAACCAACAAAAGCTATCAGAGGAGCTTAAATTTTAGCTGTCGCTACTCTCAGTAAAGTAGTACTTTACCGAACCACTGCAAGAGCATGAAATGCGCCGCGAAGTCGGGACTGACTCATTCAAGGGCGCGAACCTGCACGTGAGGTGAACTATTTCCTGAGCGACATTAAGCGCTGACATTTCTCAGCACATGACGTGAGGAAACTGACAGGAGTTTTAATACCCCCGGCAGTTGTTGTCCGTATCATCCTGGAAACTTACGTTTTGCTGCATTTCCTAAGGAAGGAAGGGAGGGAAACTTCTGCGGCGTTTGCATTTTAGGCCGCTTGCTGCCTACCGGTTACCTCTACTGCGCGAGGCGACCCGATGATGACACACGCCGCCGTCTCGGCCTCCGTGTCCCCTGCGGCGCTGGGCGACATGGTGGCCAGCAAGCAGGAGAGCCCGTGTCGTGTCCACGCGACAGCCTTGTGCCCTGTGCGCCTCCCCGTGTGCGGGGCCCCCGGGCCACCGGGTCCCCGGGTCCCCGGGCCACCAGGCAGGGCAGCAGCGGCGACAACGCCTGGCCCACGCGGTCTCCGCGGGGATACCCTACAGGGATGCCCCGCAAGCCGGCGAGGGACAGCGGGGCGCAGGGCGGGCCCAGCGCTACCGCCTCCATGGCCGCTTCCCGTGGGGTGGACGGGGCTACAACGCCCCGTCGCCGTCCCGGGTCACCGGGTCACAGGGTCACAGGGTCACAGGGTCACAGGGTCTGCCAAGTGAAAACGCAGGCAGCCGCTTCGCCCGCCTTTCTAAATACGGAAACTGAGCCGCAGAAACCGGTATCTTGATTTTCAGCATTGTTCGCGTAGACGAAAAAGTTTCAAGACAAAGTCGGGATTAATCACGGGTAGTAAGTCTGAAGGAGAGCAAACATGAGAGGAAAACGTGATCGTTTAAACTCTCTAACTTGCAGTTTGCAATAGATGCATTTAATTGGCTACAAACTGTAAACTATTAGTAATACGTATTTACATACCTTACTGCTTTTATGCACCTTGTAATGGCCGTAAACACAACATTTCTTGGGTGTTTAGTTAAAAACAACAACAGGTCAACCCCGCAAGCTGATAGTTTTTCCTCTAATGATCAATACCAGCAATTCTGAATTCAACAGCTGATCTGTGGTGGTACGGAAGGCACTTAATTGGTTATTAACAGCTATCCAATGGAGCTCGCGTGTGATCTCAGCAGATCCGGGTACCAGAGGAAGGTAACATCGCCCCCTTCAGTGTCTGCACGTCCACACATACCCTCCACACATCCTCTCGGAGATTCGCAGACCCTCATTCGTACCCAGAGACCAAGGTCCCCACGGACGCTAGGATCGTCGTCTGCTATAGCAAAAACAAAGCGAATCAAAGGACGAAAATAATAAGCCCAGTGTCTCCTAGGGTCTCGTGTTCGGAGGACGAGCACTGCAGATGAACCCCTCCTCCACTCGCATACAGATAAGCTCCCTTTCCGTCACTCACTTCTATCGTTCACACGTTATAAAGTCATATAAAACATGGAGGGATCCGACACGTATATCGACACATTAAATAGCACATCTTGCAGAAGATACACTGCATGATTCAGTTATATGACATCCCGGGAAAGGTAAAATCACAGACAAGGAAAAAATCAGTGGTCGCCAGGGGTCTGTGGGTGGGTGGGGGGTGGGTAGGTGAAGCACGGGGGACAGGGTTTTTTCATATTTACTAATTTATATTTACTAATCTCTATGATACCGTGCTGGTGGATATATGACAGTAGACATTTGCCCAGACCTACAGAACTTACTGACAAAAGGCTTGCGAATCAGAAAATCGTCAGGACATGAAGGTGTCCTAGGACGGAACTTCATTCTGAGAAGAGAATCTAACTGTGTCACAAGTGTGTGGGACCAACCTCGTGCGACAGGCTGGGGGAAAAGGTGCTTGCTGAAAAATAAGGAAATGGAGTCCTAGTCCATGGTCTACGGCCGTGCTACCCTGAACAAGCCCGATGTCTGATGTGTACAACCTTCCCGACCCTCTAGTCAGCATCCTGAGTGGGATTCAGGCAGCGACAAAGCCCAGACCACTTCTGTTCTAGAACACAGCCCCCTCTGTGCAAGCAAAGGAACCAGGACCGTGCGGCCAATTTACACCTCGATGTTACAACGTTACCGAGCGATGGACCAGACCAATTCTCACTGCCATGTAGTGGCCACACCCCTCGCTAGACATATGGCCTGAAGCAATCCTCAACACCTCGGTTCAACAGATTCCTCGGATTTCAAATGGGGCTTCCGACAGCACGTACCCCATAAGGTTCGCGTCAGGAATGAACGGGATGATGCGCGTACAGCATCAAGAGCATCAACCGACATGGCAAGCTGGGTCGCTATCGCCAATACTACCATTATACGTAGTTGTTATACAATTTCTTTTTTTTATTTCTTTGTTGTCTATGGCACAGAAAGCACCCACTACTTAATTTATTTGTTTTACAGTTTCTGGTTTTACGACACTCTCATTTTCCAGAATATTAAAAAAAAAAATAAAATGATATTTGACTTCAGTTCAAGAGCTTGACAGTTTAGACACACTTAAGTGCTTAGAAAAGAAGGGTGTAGTTAAGGCTATCAGGAAACCGTGGGTATTGTCGCACAGCTCTGGGCAGGAGTGACGGGGACACAGCTGGCGCATGTCACCTTCCTCTCTCCCTTCCCTAGCACCTCAGTGTGCTAGCAGGAGAACTCTGACACTGGAGGCAGGCCGAGAACGGACACGACTTCAGACGAAGCAATAAAGTCTGTAATAGATGTTGGTAATTAGAGAAACTGCTTAGTTCTCAGTTCTCAGGCTTAAGAGCTTCTCGAAGATAGTGAATATGTTAAGGGAGTTTTTAATATTCCTCTGAAGTATGAATCCAT
>NW_011896682.1:0-1646 GCF_000151845.1 Pteropus vampyrus | reverse complement strand
TCTCATTTCCGAGTTATCACTAACAGCATATTCTGGCTCTGACACCGTCTCTCTTCCCTGAGAAGATGCAAACTTTAAAGCACATCTTTGCTCTCCATCTCAGCAACATGTGGACGGACATTCTTTGCCAAGATAAGATATTAGGAACAATAAAATCATTTATGAGCCAACCCAATGTATAGGATATGTATACCAATGAAAGTAATAGGAGACATGGCCCACGAAACACAGAATCACCAAGAAAAAAATAAGCAGCTCTCTCCCTTTAGCTCTGGTTCCAATGTAAAGAGAACTTCAGACAAACCTTTATCCTAATGTTGTTTTCAATATAATACTAGATATTTAATTTCATACATACATATATACTAACAATCCTTTTGAAAAATTTGAAAGCACAGAATAATCTAAATTTTGATTAAAATAAGTCCAAATCATAGGTAATTCTTTCGAGCAAGTAGTGACTCAACCTTCCTTTCTGATGAGAACAGAGAAACCTGATAAACAGAACACTTGAGGGCACGACGGCGGCAAGAGGCATTTGACTAATTCTTCCACTCTTTCAAATAAATACCACAGCTGAGCCAAAGTTTCTTTTATCACTAAAAATATGATGAAAAGAAACATTGTTCTTTGTCTCAAAAGCCCACAGTGGGAAGGCAAACGTGCATGAGAATAAACGCATGTGCTGGGGATCCGCCGGATACTAGCTGACGTGGATCCAGAGGCACAGGAATGACGGGGGGCAGAGACGAACTCCTAAAAGAGGGAAAATGAGCTAAGTTTTCGGTTATTTTTCAGTGGAAGAACTTTAGGGGGAAGGCTGGTCTGCACGTGGGTGGGACACCCGGGAACTGCAAACATTCGGGACGGACGGGCGGGATCTAGGAAACGAGGGTGAACGGTGCGAGAGCGAGGTGAGCTTTGGGGCTGTCATGCAGTGAAAGGCTGGATGATGTGATCGCTTTTGTTTTTTGAGAAAGAGACAGCAAGTTCCTCGAAGATTGTAAAGAGTGCAGTCACGTGATTCGGTATGCATCTGGAAGTACGATCTTGAAGACAACTCTGCTGCTGCAGACGTAATTAGTTAAAGGACGACCAGGCCATCCTGGAGTGGGCCGGCCCCCATTCTCCTATGACAGACGTCCATATATGAAAAGGGGCGGTCTGGACACAGACACGCACAGGAGGACTCCACGTGAACAGGGAGGCAGAGATTGGGGTGACACATCTACAGGCCAAGGACCGCCAAAAGTGGCCGGCAAAGCACCACCAGAAGCCAGCAAAGGGCCCTGGCACAGATTCGCCCTTACAAAGGATCCGACCCTGCTGACACCCCGAGTTTGGACCTCTGGCCTCCAGGACCAGAAGACAGGAAACTTTTGTCGTGGGAGTGGTCCTCTGTCCGTGGTCCTCTGTCCGTGGTCCTCTGTCCCTGCAGGCAGAGCAAAGCAACTCGTCCTCCGCACCGTGAGTCAGCGGCACGTCTCCCCGGGGCTCTCTCCCCGTTCTAAGGTTAGTTTTCAGAAGCCGTGAAACTGTTTCCTTCTGCCGCCTCCGCAGGGCTGGGTCAATGGGCTCTAACCCTGAATTCTGTGTTCTTCTCATCTCAGCAGACACTGACTATTTGCATTTGTAGCACGTATCAC
>NW_011896681.1:5584-6759 GCF_000151845.1 Pteropus vampyrus | reverse complement strand
ATTTTTGAGCTATTCTGATGTGTGTGTAATGAAATCTTACCTCTGTAAAGTACCTCTTCAAGTATTCTCCCATTTTTTATTGATTGCCTTTCTTTTTCTTATTTGTAAGAATCCTTCATATAATCTAGATATAAATTATTTATTACACACACACCTACACGCACTTATCTATATAATATTTTCTAAATAGTTTCTCCCTTTTGAGGCTTGAATTATATATTCTGCAGTCCTTGCATATAATGTTCTATTTTAATTAATTAGCTAAATTTATTAGTTGTATAGTTCAAATCACTTAAACATTTTTTATCTGTTGTCTTTTTCTATAAATTACTGAATTCAGCTTTAATTATGAGTACAACTATTTCTTATTTATAGTTCTGTCAGTCTTTTCTTTATATACCCTAAGGCTCATGTAGTGAATGCATACAAATTTAGAAGTGTTATTATAATCATAATGAATATATTACAGTTATTTTGTCTGAAAAATTTTATTTACACTTCATTTTAAATGGATTTTTAAATTTAAATTAAATGTTTATTAAATTCGTCTAGGTTAACAGTTATTTTCCTTCTCCCTTTATAGATATGGTCATCATTCCAATGTCATCTGGCTTCCATTGTTTTAGCTAAGAAGTCATTTTATTGGTGCTCTTTTTAGAAGAACATGCCTTTCCTCCCGTTTTTATCTATTTATTTTTTTTGTGTGTGTGGCTTTGAATATTCTTTCTCTTCCTTCCTTTGGTATTCAACAGTAGCATGACCATAATGTTCCTAGAGGTCTTTAACTTGAAAAAAATCTCCTTTGGTGTTTATAGCGACTCTTACATTCGTGGCTCTATATCATCTGAAGTTTTGGAGCATTCTTAGGCCGTATCTATTCAAATTACTTCTGCTTCACTTTAATTTGTATACTAATATTTAAAATGGATGTATATTTTTCCTTTACCATGACCTGTACTGTATTTTATGTGTTTTCCTTGTATTTACCATCCTTTTTGTGTATGTAGTTTAGTTTGCATTATTTTACACTGATTTATGTTTTAAAATATTAATCTTCTTTTCTGATGTGCTCAACAGTCTTTAATTTATTAATTCTTTCAGTAGTATTTTTCAGTTCTAGAATTTTCTTTTGATATATTTGTTAATTACATTACAGTATAAATTATTAATAAATT
>NW_011896681.1:0-1129 GCF_000151845.1 Pteropus vampyrus | reverse complement strand
AAAGTTCAGTAATTAGTTTCAGAATATATCTGTTCATTATCTAGACTCAAATGCTTCATGTTAGGTAGATTTGAAGCAGAGGTTCTCTGCAAAAATCCATGCATTCATCTTAGACACACATAAAGGAATTGAAAAATTGAATAATAGAGAAAGAATTTTGCATTTTTATTGTACAAATTATTACTAAGAAAATCCAGAGAAATATGTTTGCTGCAAAGTTTTATATACTACTATGTTTACTTTTTACATATGGAACCAAAGTTGTTGCTTAGTACCTAATGTTTTTACATTTATTTTATTAGTTCTTTTAAAAATTAATTTAATTTCTCTTGTCCTGTTAATTCTTTCTACTTCTCGGACAGAGAGCCCTGCATGTGATCTCATTTTGTATTTTTATTTTATTTAAATTTATCTTACAGTATTAATTAATAATTTCCCACTTAACATTTTGTAAGCTAGTTAACAGCATGAAATATTTCCTGGTTAACTATTGTAATTCCCTTCTCAATATTTATAACTACTTATTCTTCAAAATCCATCAGTATTTAATTATTGAAAGTCCAGTTGCCTAGGAACATACAAGGGTAACTCTTGGCCCTGAATACAACAGAGAAAACTACAGATGATAAACACATTTAATATTCTTATAGCCAAATGAGCCTCATCCAAGGATCTCGAGCACAAAACAAAGAATCTTAAACTACCCATTGACAAAAGGATTCTTATACATTTATTTAGTTTAGATTTTTTTTTTCATAATTTCTCCAAGAGATGAAAGCTGTCTAAGGCATAAGAATTGTTTTATTGGAGAGTGATGTCAACATTATGCTAGCACGAGTTATCTTTCTTTTTTTCTCTCCCCTTTGATTGTGACTAATTAGACTTTGATTGCACAGCACACCAGGATGCACAATAGATCTATCCACCTGTGCACCTGAAAGTAGGTGGTTTGGACCTTGGAGGACGCTGCAGAGCCAGAGGAATGGTGGCAGAGGCAGCAGTGGACCAGCACAATAGTTCTGGCAAAGGAGGTGATGAGTGGGGGTCTACCTGGTGGCTAGCGTTGCAGCTGGAGGCACTGTGATGCAGTTAGAAGTACTTAGTGGGGGGGTGGGGGGGGGCGGGCGCG
>NW_011896680.1:0-6716 GCF_000151845.1 Pteropus vampyrus | reverse complement strand
CGGACCCCATGGCGGACCTTCCCGTCCACGCCGCCTCCATGTCGTCCACGCTCCGCGTCCCCGCGGATGTGCCAGCCAGCACCAGCGCGCCCTGCGGGCCCCGCCTCTCCGCAGACCCACGCGCGACACGCCTGTCACCTCGCAGGAGATGTCCCCACGGGCCCCACCCGCCCCACGCGGACCCATGCTGTGGCCTCAGGCCGCTTCCCTCGGACGTCCGCGTCCGTGTCGGTGCATGAGGCCCGGACGTCCCAGCCTCTGCTGGCGCCGTCGGAAACGGGGACAGAGGGGGCAGCGCGAAGAGCGCGGGCGGTGGGGTCCTGTGGGCAGCCGGTGCTCCAGGCCCCTCGGGGCAGGTGCACGGTGCCGCCTCACACCGCGGCGGTCACGGCCGCCTCGGAACGCGCCCGGGCTGCGTGGCCGGGTCCTCTGCTTACTGGGAACAACAGGCCTGCAGAGCCCAGCGTTCCTACCGCACGGTTAACGCGAGCCTATTTAGTGAAAGGCGGGTTCCAAAGGGAAGCCAGCAAACACATTCCTAAAAACAAGAGCGTGGGAGACGCAGGAGCGCGTCCCTTGGTGCGCTTGTCCGTGTTTGAAGCCTCGCAGTCCTTGGTGTCCAGGGGCGAAACGGGGAGCCCAAGAATGGCCGCAGGTCAGCATGTGGGACGCTCACGGCCAACTGTTTAGGTCTGAGGACCCTAACATCAGTGAAGCGCCGAGCACTCTGCGGCACTGTGGTCACTGACCCCGGGCCGGCTGGACGCAAAAGGCTTCACAGGAGCTTTCATCAGCTTAATGGAGCTTCAGCTTCACGCCATGTGTTTGGAGTTTTCTCTGACATGGGTTATTTTCTCATGCATGAGAGAAAGGGAGAGATGATCAAAATGTAGCAGACATGAGGCTTAAGAAACTTATTTTATAACAATATTTAAATGCTATCATTGAAGCGAGCTGTGTCTCTCATGCCTGTTTGGACCATAGTTCTTTTCAATGGAATTTATTACAAGCTTGTAAATGTGATGCTCGTAACTACTCTGCAGCTGGCACGTGCACGGTGAGCTAGGAGCGCCGTTAATAACTCAAAGGATTTCACTTTCGTTCCCTCTCATCTTATGTCTAATACCGAAGATGTTCACGTAAGAGAATAGCAATCGTGCAGAGAGCGTTCTGCTGTGACAGTATTAAAATAATGGGGAATATGGGCCAGCAACCCTTTTACGATAATTACGAGCAATCAGATAGGAAGTGAATGCAATGCCAGTCACGTGGGAATAATTTCTCTGATTGATTCTGGCCTCTTATCAATCGTTCGCTTTGGCACAAAATGGTCCTTTCTAGTGCGTGCACGTCTTTCTCCCTTCCGTTCTGCAGCTGTCCCCTAGGTGTGTCTGTGGGGTAGCCGAGAAATCTCAAAAACGTTGCAAATGGCACAGCGATCGGCCGGGCCCGAAGGCCCAAGGACGGCCCCGTTAACTGCCAGCAGCATTTCCGTTTTCTGCTCATGAAATAATTTGGTCTTTAGTGATGTCTGTGTGAGCTGTGACCACAAATGACAAGCCAGAAATGGCCCGATCACATTGTAACGCACGTGCCGGGAAGGCTACATTGGTCAACTCCGTTCTGTAAGTTACCACGTGGGGTATGATGTGTCACTTCTCCGTGAAGGAAGTACGGGGGGGAAAGATCATGCTCCACTTGGCCAAGCAAATACCGTGGGTTTTGCTGGGTGCTCCTCGTGCCCCCTTCTTCAAGTGGACGACAGCCCCTCTCAAGCCAGAATCGGGAGCACTGCATGGCTACTCGAAAATCCGACAGATGTAAGGTATGCAGTGCCACTTGTCCGCTTCTATGCAAATGAAGGACCCTTCACGCCTACCGAGACTGTTAACTTAACTGGCCAGTTCGTCCACCTACTGCCCGCTAGCTTGCTGGCTCCAGGCTAATAAGACTGATTGTGCTCTGCCTTTCCTCTGCTGAGCCTGGAAAATGAAAAGTGGGAGTCTACGGCCATGCCACCCCGAACAAGCCCGACCCCGTCCAATCTCGAGCCTGGTGAGTACGTGGATGGGAGACCACCTAGGAAGACCAGGTGCTGTAGGCATAGAAAATAAAAAAATAAGGGATTGTAAGCTGACAAGGTCCTTACAATCTGTGAGGTCAACCAAGGGTGGCCTCGCCTAAAAAAAAAAAGAAAGAAAATGTGTGGAAGGTGGGCAGGAGTCAGACGCCACCGGCGGGGGCAGGGGTCGGGGAGAGCCGATTGCCCAGGCAGCAGGATGTCCCTGCTCGTGCGGTCCCAGAGCGCAGGTCTCGAAGAACAGATGCGGGTCTGCGTTAACCCGGTGAAGCCTGGCCACCTTTCAAGGACACCACACTGCGATCGCAGATCACGGTGGCCGGTGCTCTGCGTGCTAATTTTATGAAGCATAACACACGGTCTAAAGTGATCCTCACGCCTCCAGGCTCGTTACCGGGAGACGCTCCCCTCCGGAGGCCGGCTCAGTAAGCGATGCTTGGGTTTCTCGGTCAGGCTCCGCCGAGCTGCCAGACGAGAAATAGTTTTGAAAGCAAATCCTCTCTCGACCCGTGGCTGTGCCATGCAGTAAAATCTTGGTGACTCAAATTCAGGGAGGAGATGGCCTTTGAAAGGAAGACGTTTGGGCCATGCAGTGTTCTGGTGACGAAGCAGGCGTCCATTCAGCCAGGAAGTCACCTCTGCTTTTACTCTCGGGAACAGGCCGATAGCAGCGTTTCGCCGCATGACGAGGTCGTTATACCAGCCCCCATCGCGAACCCAGGGTGAGCGCTAACTGCTTCACAAAGAAAGGGCGGGGATTCCGGAAATAAAGCCCGTTTTAAATGGTGGAAAATGTTTTTGTAACCGGCAGGTAGGCAAACCCGCAATAAATCAGTGTCCTTTCTGCCCGTGCTGTTTCGCACCCCACTTACGCAGGTCGCATCACCAAAAGCACCCCCAGCATCTCCTGATGCACAGACCCCTGCAATCCCAAGTCAGCGGAAGTCGCTCCATCGTGAGCGCAGTGTCCTGTCCCCTGCGATGACATGCCCGTTACAGTGACTGTGGTGCGAGGTCGCAGGTGCACCTCCGGCCCCTCGGGTGTTCCATCCTGGGGTGAGCCCGGGAGCCCCGATCTTTTCAGATGAAGAAGACGACGCTGTGGGGAAGTCTGTGTCCATAGGTGGCCGCTCAGCTGGAGCCCAGGCTGTCAGGACTCTTCTGCAGCTTCTCCGACGCTCTCTGCCACCGCACTGGTCTTTTGCACAATGACAGACACAGAGTCGTCTGAAGACGGTGTCTGTGTAAAACCACTGGCTTTCCCAGGCGGTTCCAGCTCCTTCACCTGTCTCAGATGACTAGCGGTCCCCCAGTCGATCAGAGCAGCGACGGAGCGACCAAGTCAACAGAAAGTTTGGGAAACCTGAGTCCAGCTGGCAAATGGATGAGCTACTTGACCCCACACGGCCAACAGCCTTGTGTCTGAGTCAGAACTGCTCACGCGCTCTCCAAAAGGGCCGGTAATGACTCCGGGTTATTGTCATAAAAACGATTAAGTTGGATTTGTGGTCTTTTGGGGATCCCAAACCGAACCGAGTCCTCGTCCCCATAAACGGCAAGCCCAGGAAGTCACGCACAGACCACCCGCTGAACTGAGCGGACAGGGGCCGCCTGGACCCCACTTACTGACACGCCAGGTTCATGTCACTATTTTCCATGGCCATGCGGACCGCATCACATCCAGGGTCACCTTCCTGTTTCTGTCATGCGCCTCGGCGTCTCTCCAGAAAGCTGCGATTTTAGTAAGGAAATCGAGTGTAGGCGTGTATTCTAATATCGAAACACGTACGCGTTTACTTCAGGGGCTCTGCCGAGTCGGCCCAGGCTAGTTCATTCGTTCAGCAAACGTTTGCTCACTGCACACGGCACGGCAGGCGCTGGCACGAAACGCGAGACGCGAATTTCGGAACATTCCACCTCGAAGCACCCCTAGGTCCCAGGGCCCTGAACACAGGGTGCATGCAGACTGGAAGAGCCACGGCTTCCACTCCTGCGTGCGTGTGCATCGCACGCCCACGCTCGCCACTGAGAACGGGGAGCATCACCATGGGAGGTCATGTGCCCCTCACGCGAAGCTGGGTCCCCCCAAAGCCCAGAGGTCGGGTTGGGACTGGACCAGATTCAGCCCGGTGAAGCAGGGCTGAGAAGCAGATGCGAGCCAGGGGGTGACCCCGGAACGCCTTGCCACCCTGAGAAATGACACACAGCTCGGCAGCTGAGGCCAGAATACCTCACCCCACCTCACCAAATTGCCTTCGAGGTGTATTTTAACACAACAAGAACATGTCCGCTCTCAGCCCCAGAGCACAAAGTGCGGGCCCTCTCTTTAGACGAGAGAAGGACAAGCCCCAGCTGGTGCCCGCTCGAGGTCAGGTGGGAGACACGCTGTGTGAACGAAGGACCGTGCACACCAGGAGGCCGAGAACATCTTTTTTCTCGCCTGGGATTCTGAGGGTTTCGCTAATTCTACCTGTTACTCTGCTCCCTCTTCCACCTCAGGCATAAGAATCCAGAGCGACTGAATCTCCATTTTATACACAGTATCGTTAGCCCTTTGGCCTTCACGGGATGGGTTTTCCCTATTAGAAATAGCATTATTCGTATGGTTTGTGGCTCCCAGGCCAGTCGGCTGGGTTGGTGTGTGTTTCGGGTCCTCTCGAGGTGGTGTTTTAGTCTTCCAGCTGCTGTACCAGAACCCCGCCGCCCGGGGAGGGGCTGCTTATTCACCGATTGCTCACAGCTCTGCAGGCTGGAAGTCCAAGATGAAGGTACCGGCAGACTCGGCGTCTGGCGGGCACTGGCCACCGGGGTCATAGACGTCTTGTCACGGCGGCCTCACATGACAGAATGGGAAGGGGCTCTGTGGGGCTCTCTGATACGACACTGATCCTATCGTGGGGGCTCCACCCTCATGGCCTCGCTACCTCCCAGAGGCCTCGCCCCCGACACCATTACCTTTGGGGTCAGGTGTCAGCATAGGAATTTTGGAGAGACATGGACATTCAGTCCCTGACAGGCAGCTTTGCAACGTGCACTTTATTGCATCGCTGAGAGCCGACGGCGGCTCTCTCAATATCCGGTCCAGGGAGGAGCACACGTTTGCCACAGATGTTCTTGGCCACTGGGTCCTGAAAAGCAGAAAATGACTTTGGGCCCTGATTGACACAGGGGACTTCCTGCCAGCTGCAGCCTAGGCTGAAGGGACAGTGCACCGGAAGTGCCATCCTGCGCCAGCCACGCCCACCGCAGCCCTGTCCTCCCAACTGACGGCTCACGTGTGTGAGCAGGAGGAGTAAAAATGGAAAGCAGACCAGTGAGGACGAACTCGTGCCACTTAGAGACGCCCCAGACCCTGCACAAACTCCTTAGACATAGGACGTTTCCACGAGTCGGGGTGTTGGCCGGTCGGCAGGTACCACCTCTCACCTGGCCCTTCCTCCGGTCTCTGAGACCAAAGATGAACACACACCTGCAAGATGCAGGTGCTTCCTAGTCCGGTTCCTGCTCTTGAAGCGAGTCACAGTTTTCAGATACACACGCAGAATGCAGAGCGTTTCTCAAAGGACGCACCGTCCAGCGTCACCCCCGCCAGGCGGCCATCTCGTCTCCTGTGTCTGCAGGAGCAGCGTCGCCCCCATCACGTCCTCCCCCAGCCACCACATCTAATCCCACTGCCCCCGGTGCGTTCGTCGCTGGCTGGTTTCTCTCCAGGGGCCACACCACCGCCGTCCCCGTGGGATGAGCCCCTCGAGGACGAGGCCCCACGAGGACAAAGCCTCGCTTGTCCCCTGCACCTCCAACTGCTCCAACACTTCTGGGCACTTAGTAGGAACTTGGTAACTGCTGTGAGTAAATGTGTAAAGGTTTACGAAGGTTACACTGAGCAAAAGAAAACAAGTAAACAATTGAGAAAATGGAGTTTATTGGTTTTCGCTTTGAATTCTATAAAGTTTCATTTTTAAAAAAAAAATCTATATCAAGTAATATATTACATTTTTTAAAACTTTAAAGATGATGAACTCTGGACGTCAATAACCCTTACCCCAAAGGGCAAACCCTTATGGAGAGGGTCTTTCGGGTGCTCAGGCTAATGAAGCGGAGGGAGAGGGCCGTTTGAGGGGTCTCAGCTGTGCGCCCCCGCCCCGGTCCTTCCTCGTCTGAGAAGTGCGGCCGAGCCCACACTGAGTCCCGGAACCAACCCTGGGCTTCTCCGCCCTCCAAAGCAAGAAGGAGAGGTAGATACTTACGAACAGGAGGCGTCTGAGTTTGTGCGTCCAGATGCCACCCCACAGGTCATCCAGCCCGTGACATTCCCACCCTGGGAGCTGGCGACACCAGGCTCCCTCAGGCTCTCAGGACATGGCTGGTATGTGACCACAGACGGATGCCAAGGACACTGCGAAGGTGAAGTTCCCGGCCACACGCCAGGCCTGGCGCTGGCGGGCGAAGGCTTCTTCCTTTATGTGGTGGAGAGTAGCTGCCAGGACAAACGAGCGGGAACATCACGCCGTGCGTCGGCGCCGCGGATCGATTTTCATCCACGCGCTCGCTGGAGAACTGCATGGCGTTTCCGCGGAGATCTGGGCTGGTTCTGTCGGGAAGAGCTTCGTGGGAGGGAAGACGTGAAAACGTCAAA
>NW_011896679.1:1016-2152 GCF_000151845.1 Pteropus vampyrus | reverse complement strand
AGTCAGCAGACGGAAAGAAATGATTAAAATTAGAGCAAAATTAAATGAAATTGAAAAAATAAAATAAATGCAACGAAGAGCTTGTTCTTTAAGAACGTTAATAAAATTGACAAACCCCTGGCTAGACTCACTAAAGAAAAAAGAGAAAGGACACAAGTAAACAAAATCAGGGAAGAAAGAGGAGAAATTATGAGAGTTATCACAGAAATACAAAAAATCATAAAAAATATTATAAAAAAGTATATAACACCAAAGTTAATAACCTAGAAGAAATGGACCAGTACTTAGAAAGATACAACCTTCTGAACCTGAATCAAGAAGAACTGGAAAATCTAAATAGACCAATCAGCAGTATGGAAATTGAAACAATCATCAAAAACCTACCAAAAAGTAAAAGTCCAGGATCAGATGGCTTCAACAGTGAAGTCTATTAAACATTCAAAGAAGATTTAATACCTGTTCTCCTCAAATTCTTCCAAAAAATCAAAGAGAAGGCAATACTTTTATGAGGCCAATATTACCCTGATACCAAAACCTCATAAAGATAACACAAAAAAAGAAAACTACAGACCAATCTCTCTCATGAACACAGATGCAAAAATCCTAAATAGGATACTAGCGAACTGAATACAGCAACATATTAAAAGATTATACACCACTACTAAGTGGGCTTCATCCCAGGGGTATAGGAACGATTCAACAGATAAGAATCAATTTATGTGATACACTACATAAACGAATTAAAAAATAAGAATCATATGATCATAATAGATGCAGAAAAAGCCTTCAACAGGATACAGCATTCATTTATAATCAAAACACTTAACAAAATCAGTATAGAAGAAAAATACCTTAATATAATAAAGGGCATATATGACAAACCTTCAGTCAACATTATACTTAATGGTGAAAAACTAAAAACCTTCCCTCCAAGATCAGGATCAAGGTAAGGCTGTCCACTATCACCACCATTATTCAATATAACACTGGCGGTCCTAGCAAATGCAATTAGGCGAGAGAAAGATATAAAAGGCATCCAAATAGGAAACAAAGAAGTCAAACTGTCACTATTTGAGGATGATATGATTTTCTATAAGAAAACCCTAAAGACTCCACAAAATATACAAGAAACAATA
>NW_011896679.1:0-966 GCF_000151845.1 Pteropus vampyrus | reverse complement strand
TAGGAAACAAAGAAGTCAAACTGTCACTATTTGAGGATGATATGATTTTCTATAAGAAAACCCTAAAGACTCCACAAAATATACAAGAAACAATAAGCAAATACAGAAAAGCTTCTGGACACCAATTCAATGTTAAAAAAAACCCATAGCATTCTTATACTCTAATAATGAATTGTCAGAAAAAGAAGTGGGAAAAATAATTCCTTTTGCAATTGCAACAAAAAAATAAAATTCTTAGGAATAAATTTAATGAAACATGTGAAGGACCTATATGATGAAAACTATGAGACCCTATTAAAAGAAATCAAAGAAGATACAAAGAAATGGACAGATATTTCATGTTCTTGGATTGGAAGAATCAACATAATTAAAATAACCTTATTACGTAAAGCATTACACATATTTAATGCAATCCTCGTCAAATCTCAACATTTTTTTAAAGAAATACAACAAAATATTGTCAGATTTGTATGGAAGCACAAAAGACCCCAAATTGCCAAAGCCATCCTGAGAAAAAAGAACGAGGCTGAAAGCATCACTCAGCCTGACTTCAAATTATTCTACAAAGTGACAATAATCAAAATGGCATGATATTGGCATAAAAACAGACACACAGAGCAGTAGAATAGAATCAAGAGTCCAGAAATAAACCCATGTTTATATGGGCAAATAATTTTTGACAAAAGAGAGTGGAGAAAGGAAAGCTTCTTCAATAAATGGTACTGGGAAAACTGGAAAGCCACCTGCAAAAGAATGAAACTAGACTGTTGTCTATCACCGCACACTAAAATTAACTCAAAATAGATTAAGGACCTGAATATAAGATCTGAAACAATAAAACGTATAGAAGAAAACATAGGAACTAAACTCAAAAACCTTGGTCTTAAAGAGTTAATGAATTTGACATCAAAGGCAAGGGAAGTAATAGCAAAAATAAATAAATGGGACTACATCAAACTAAAAAAG
>NW_011896678.1:392-1151 GCF_000151845.1 Pteropus vampyrus | reverse complement strand
AATAATATATTTTATTAAAATTTAATAATATTTTTGGATATCCCCATTAGAAATTAATTTGTTCAGCAATTATTTGTTACATTATGTATTATATATAAAATGTCTCACAAGTAAATAAAGCACTGTAATAAAATCTCACTTGGGGTCAATTAACTTAAATGGCTACAAACAATTCTATTGCCAACAAAAAAGTCAACCTCAAAAATCAAAATATACCACCTCCAATATTATGTAATTATGCTGGAAACAAGATACATAAACCAATTCCAATGAAGAATCACATGTCACTGAAAATGAAGAATCACATGTCGCTGAAACAGGTGTTCAAACTTTAAAGTTTCCAAACAGAAAAGTTTTAGACCTTCCTTCATAATTGATCACGTCACATTATACAGCTATAGTGTGATATGAAAATATGTCTGCATGTTGGTTGCAAACACCTCTCACTATGCCTTTGCCATAACACTGATTTTTTTCCTTTTAAAACATTTTTTTTTTTCAATTACAGATAACATAACCACTATATTAGCTTCAGGTGTACAACACAGTGATTAGACAATCGATGAATGGATAGAGATGTAGTACTTATATATAATGGAATATTACTCAGCCATACAAAAGAATGAAATCTTGTCATCTGTAACAACATGGATGGACCTAGAAAGTATTATGCTAAGTGAAATAATTCAGACAAAGAAAGACAAATACCATATGATTTCACTTATATGTAGAATCTTAACAACAAAATAAACGAACAAA
>NW_011896678.1:0-342 GCF_000151845.1 Pteropus vampyrus | reverse complement strand
TGTCTGCATGTTGGTTGCAAACACCTCTCACTATGCCTTTGCCATAACACTGATTTTTTTCCTTTTAAAACATTTTTTTTTCAATTACAGTTAACATAACCACTATATTAGCTTCAGGTGTACAACACAGTGATTAGACAATCGATGAATGGATAGAGATGTAGTACTTATATAATAATGGAATATTACTCAGCCATACAAAAGAATGAAATCTTGTCATCTGTAACAACATGGATGGACCTAGAAGGTATTATGCTAAGTGAAATAATTCAGACAAAGAAAGACAAATACCATATGATTTCACTTATATGTAGAATCTTAACAACAAAATAAACGAACAAA
>NW_011896677.1:0-5536 GCF_000151845.1 Pteropus vampyrus | reverse complement strand
TACATTTTTTATTTCTTTCAAAACACTTAACATAGTGTCTTACACATAGTCACAATTTCACTATCCATTGATATCTATCAATGTTGGAAGCAATATACCCTGACAGCCTTTGGCCTCATTTAACAGCAGTGAAGCCCCTTTTAAAGAACAGAGTTTGCTTTTTTGATCAGTAATCACAAAAGCCATTGTTTGGTAGAAGTGAATAAAAGCAGGATCTTTCAGTATCTTTTTTATGTTGCTTGTGCAGTAGTTGGTTATAAAAACTCTTATTATGAATTAAACCATTAAATTATGTTTTCATAATATGCAACCAAGTACACTCTCCCTAGCTTTCCCCCTATCAGGACTAATTTCAGGCAGTCTGTTTATAGAGTGAAGATGAATTTTATTGGTGACAAATGCACTCCTGCATTAACAAATTAAGTGTGCTCTCAAAGGAGAAAAACCAACTCGGAGAAAATTGGGTTGTCTGAAAATTGAAGTCTAAAAAAGGACTTCTTTCCTCAGGGGACATTCAGTATTTTTGTAATCACATAGAAAAGAAATCATATGTCTCTTGGGTATAACATTAAAATAAATTAATCTTGCTGCCTTATTCATAATGGCTCACGGCAAACTAAAAATGTTTATTTTTATATTTCCCTTGCTCATAAAACCAGGTTTTTCTATAACTGCGATCTCACTAAAGATGCATAATATGTCAGCTTATAGGAGATGAAGACAATGGTCTTTGTTCTTCTATTTTTGGCTTATTACTAATAGGTGAGTGATCATGAGGAATAGTAGGACCCCAAAGCCTCAAGATCTTGACTTGATGTCACTAAAATATCATCCGCTTTTTTTCCCTGCTGTTCTTAGGATTTAAGATGTCTTCTATTCCTTAGAAATATGCTGCCTTATGATTAGACCCTGATGACAGCTTTTATCATTCTTCTCTGTTAAGCCTAACTTGTGGTTAGTTTTCACCTATGCCGCACCAGGTTTTCCCTTCATCTGTTCTTCCATGCTCAGCCTCTGTCTGTATACCCATTCTCCTAAAATACTAGAAAATTCATTCATGTATATTTCTTTGGCGTTCTCCAAGTCCAGTGCTGAGAGACTTCACTCTATCACAGATATAGGTTACTGTATGAAGTAGCTTCCAGTAAGATGAGGTCCTCACCATTTTTTACTGCAGGGTAACATAATTTTAAATACTAAATTTTCATAATATTCAAAATGTTCAAAAGGTATGAATGACCTCTGTAATTGATACAGAGTGATCCTGAAAAAATATCAGTTTTTCCTGGAATTTAACCACCTGAACATCTTATTGTATATAGAAATGATGTAGTCATTGATGGAAACCCTAATATTTTCTCAGGAACAGAAATAAACTTTTGTAAATAAACAGTTGCCATGTGATCACAAGTAGATTTACGAAAGTCTGGGAATATTTTGATGGTTCGTAATTGTGACTATTTTTTTTGTGCTCTCCTTAATTTTTTTTTCTAAAGTTATGAACAGTGATAACATTTAGTTAGGAAGAAATACTATCCAAGCCTGGGTAAAGAATTCTTTCTAATTGATTGATTGCAGAATACAGGTTTTTAAAAAATTTACTTAATTTCATTGGGCTTATTTGAAATAATAGTTCTTATTTGCAAAGCAGAGGAAATTCTGGTTAAAATCAGAATAACCATTACAGGAGAGACTGGGGACAAAATACTAAATATTACTTTTTTTTTGGAAATGAATCTCCCTAATACTTTGTCAGCTAGAAACTGGCTAAGCTATAGTCCAAACGATGGATTCCTTGATCTTGTCCTACCATGGGGCAGAGAGAAGTGGCCAAATATGGGAGATGAGAGTCATAAGGAAAGTACTGATAACTGTAGGAATACCTAATCAAGCATCAGGGAAGTTGTCATCTAATTCAAAAGAATTCTTCAAGTTACGAGGAGAAACTACTGTTTAGTAAAAATGCTAACATATTTCTTGAAGCCTTTTTTTTTTTTTTTTTACTTTCAGATTAAATTTAAATCAAGATTAAAGAAAGAGGACATTGTCTTTTCACAGTATATTTCTGTCCCCTAACCTATTCCTGTTAGTTTTAAACATGATTAATCATTTGACATGACTACCCAAATGATAGACTGTTTGTATTAAACATATATTACAATTTATTTTCCCATATATAATTAGTTATAATCATTGCTGCCAGAATGTAAAATGACACATCAATGATAAGAAGAGATAATAGCAGCTGCATGCATGAAAAGGCATACAAAACACCTGAAGCTTATAATTACATCTCTCTCCTCACCCCTTATATTTGTGTCACAATGCATCTCAGGTAGCATAGACTATAGGTAGTCATTAAAATCACGTGAATATTCTACTAGGATGTACTGCAAATATGTAAGTACTCCATGGGTACATAGATTTTCAGTATTAAAAAAAGTTAATAATTTGGAATGCATTTTATCAAAACAGGATTTCTTTTCAGGAAGCTTGAATTAGGCATTATCTTGATATTTTTATGCATTTAATGGGATACCAAATTTGCACTGACTACAGTGCTAGTCACCTTGGAGAATACTCAAAACAAAAGGTACTACCTCCTTTCAAGAGACTTACAATTTTTCCAAGTGATGGAAACAAGACAATACCTGTGAAGCAAGAAGAAATGATATCATACCCATCTAATTTTTTCTAAGTTCTACAGTCTGTGTTAGAATTTGGAGAGAGGAGATCAGGAGATATGTGTGGAGGATGTGAGCTTGAGCTGAATTTTGATGGTTAAGATTTATATAGATGTAGATAAAGTTAGATGTAAGAGACATTTTCCATGGTTCACAGGAGTTTCATAACTTCATCTTAGATTTTCCTTCTATTATCTGAGCTATATTACATTTTCTCATTTAACCAGCATTATCTAACATATATAGATAATCACAGTGAGCTTGAGAGAGAGATTAAAAAAAAAAATAAGAGGTATGCTCCCCACTCTGATCTAGCTAGCTGAGCAACAAAATATAGATTCATCAAGCTACTAGACAACAAATACAAAGTAAAGGTTTTTGGTTTTATCTTTATTTTAACTCCATAGGTATGTGGACCTTATGGCTCTAAGCTTCCTAACATTTTCTCTACTCATAACTCAGAAAAACCTGCACAATAGGCCAAACAGGTTTTGGACAATCCAAAAACTTTTACTGGATTCAATTTGAGGCAAAGTTTGGCATGTAAGTATGTTAGAATTTTGCTTTCATTTGATTTGTTGAAAGTGAAACAACAATTAAACAACATATAACTAAAGTGGTTTAACAGAGGCTTTATAAAGTCATAGGTTGACTCACTTAAAATGTTCCACAGGTTATGAAAAGACAGAGATTTTTGCAAAGATCTGTGAACATTATCTTTTATATTTGATATTAAACATTATTTCGTTCTGGTTGGCTGATTATATACATCTGTTTGCAAAACACAAATTCTGCATTTTAAGTCAATGACTTTATTGAGTTATTTATGCAAACTGTCTTACTTAATCTGGTCTTGCCTAACATTATAGCTAAAGGCTAGGTTTAATTTTAGTGGCTTAAATGCCTTATGACTGATTTGTGCTCACTTGTGTAAGGATAATAAATTCCTTGAAGAGTGTTGTGATTAGAAAATAGTGACCCTGATTTTATCTGTAAGCTATCTGTGTCTTGAGGCCTTTTCGGGCTGTTCTTTGTGAGAAAAGTTGCCTCCAAGGTCCCTGCTTAGAGAATTGGTCTCAAGGCCACAGAGTAGTGAGGACTGAAAAGAGTAGACCCCACTATTCAAGATGGACAAAATTGTTTCTGTGAGAGCAGCAGATGTGGGCACATGCTCTTTTCTAACCTGGTGAAGTTATAATAAAGCTCTTGTGAGTCTGCAAGGGGATGATCTGAAAGAAGTACTCAGCATATAAACTCTTGAAGAGGCCTGTCGTGGGCACATCTGTAAGTACTGGCACAAGCGTTTTCATGATTCCCATGACTTCATAACCACAGCTTATATCATCCAGATGTACCATGAGAATCAACTAAAAAATATGGTTTTGATTTTAGGTTCTTGAGTAATCACATCACTAAGACCTATTGGGGTATCTTAGTATTGACACTCTCTCAAATAGGAAATAACATAAATATTGGGCTAATAAATTAAATTACTATTGATTCAAATCAACAAGTAACATAATACTTATTGCTAAGATATTAAGTATTATGGGAAATATAAAGATGATAGTAAATTCTAACCTCAAAAATAGTTTAAAATCTAGTAGGAGATATTAGAAGTACTTACCCAACACTAATTGAAAAGAGAAGAACTATGTGCTTTGAATTGTTTTGTAATAAGGTCCATGAGAAAGGTAGAGCTATAGAAGAAAAACATTAAAAAAAATAGAAAGAATAAGGGAGAGAGAAAGAGAGAGAGAGAGAGAGAAAGAGAGAGAGAGAGAGAGAGAGAGAGAGAGAGAGAGATGACTTCTCAGTTGGAAACATCAGAAAAAGTTTTATAATGAAAGCAGAACTAGAAGTGGCATAAGAAAGGTGGGCAAAGCAAACGATGTGACTTCTGATTTTGCAATCATCTTTTAACTTTATTTTGTTTGTCTTCAAAGCTTTTTTCCCGGGGGTGATTAAAAAAAGATCCTAGAGACCCATAAGTCAGGATCGTGCTATGTAGTGACAGCATCTACTATTTTGTAGATCACTAAGTAAAAACATGACAAATTTTACACTTAATCTTAGCCAAAAGGCCAAGAAGTGACATGGTACAGATTTTAATACTACGATTATTTGGCTATAACTGACACAGACCACACTTTAAGAGAAAGATGAAAGGATGTCTGCATATATTGTTTATTTGGCTTGGAATTATAATTACAACTTATTATATTGGTTATTATTCCTTGAATCCTTTTGTGATAAAGTTATGCTGTTGTTAATGTCCTTTCCATACAATTGATAGCATTACAAGTCTTGTAAGGTTTTAGATGTAATTTTGTACACACTTTTTCCTTATGTTGTACATGTCCGTATTAACAAAAGACAGGAGAGACTCAAGGTCTCATTGTCCATAGAATTCAGAGGTTAACTCAGTTTCGTAGAGCTCATATTCCTAAAACTCATTTCCTGGGCATAAAGTAAGATATCTCTTTCACATGATTTAGCTTAACTGGGTGTCCCTCAGCTAAACAAATGTATAGTATTTGTAGTAATTGTGGTGATTTAATAACTTTCTATTTTAACTTATTTTGTTCTTCATAAACCACTGGGAACCAACAAATACATTTCTGAAATAACAATGTCAATGACATTGGGACATTAGCCTTTCTTTTAATAGGTTTAGATATGTATGAAAATAGTTTTTACATATTGCAGTTAAAATTAAATATATTCTGAAAGTTCTAGAAAAGTCTACTGTTGATATAAAAGGTTACATTTCAAATTTCTAAAAAGTCTTCCTATTTGAAGACACATGCACATACACACACACATACACATAGCTCATCAGTACTTTCCTT
>NW_011896676.1:4303-6100 GCF_000151845.1 Pteropus vampyrus | reverse complement strand
AACAAACAAACAAAAAACCCTGGGAGAATTAGAAGAATTTGAGGCAAATGAAGGTGCTAATATAATAATTACCATTTATGGTGATTTAACTGCACTAAAAAGAACCACATTTAATTATCCCAATTAAATGGCTACTACTTATTGTCCCAACTTCACAGGTGAGGAAAATGGGCCTTAGAGAGGTAAAGGGTTTTAAATGAAAACCAGAGAGAAAAGGGTCTTGTTGGAGTCATACGGCCAGTCAGGAGCAACAGAGTCCATGCTTTCACCACCCAAGGAAACCTAACAGTCTTCTGGGTCTACATGCCCACAAGGGCCTCGCTAGGGACTCCAGCCTGAAAATGTGGTTAGAGGGAGTTGATAGGTGATTTCACATATTGAGAACATCACGTTCCCAGGCAAATCAATCGCTTTAAACCTACGCAGTCATTTCAGCACCACGGTCAGGGGCACGACGCTGTCTTTCAAGACCTCGGTACCCAACCGGGTTAGCCAGGCAGGCGCCCTCTCCTCTATCTGACTTGGCCCTCTAGTCACAGAAGCTGAGGGGGCAGACAGGAGCCTGGAGCCTCGCCAGGGGCCAAGAGGGCGGGCAGCCCAAGAGCTGGCTTTACAAGAACCTGAGGACCTGACTCGAGCCTAAGCACAAACAACTATAGACTGACTCAGCACAGAGGAAAGAGCTCTAAACTGATAGTTTAGAGCCAGGGTCACAGTCCTAGCTTGCTTCGATAATTCACTGAGTGATTGAGGGCCTTGGGCAAGTTACCTACTTCCAAGACTTTGAGTCTCTGTTTCCACAGGTGTGACCATTCTGCCTTGCTATAAGAAGATACCTATGAAGTGTCCAGCCTCAAGTCTCCCACTGTCTGTTCTTAGGTCTTTGAAGGCATAGCAGACAGGTAAGATTAAGGAGTGTGTCTCCCCACTACTTTTCTTGAACACTGTCTACAAGTATTTTTTAAAGGGAGAAAGGGGAAAAGGAACACAGCAGAGAATATTAATTACATGAATGTAAAAATGTAATTATAATATACCCGGAGCTTATGCTGTGCCATGTTCTTAGCTGAATTTACCCGACACTCACCCTACCCTGTCCCCTGTGCCAGGTCTTGAAGGGTCTTTTCAACCACTTCTTGTGGCACGGGGTGTGCTGGGGGCGCTGTAACTCCATACACCTCAAGCAGGGCCTTCTCTTAGGTGCCTAGAAATCCAGTGAAAGAGTATTAGGGACTCCTTCCACCTTCTGTGAATTAGCTTAAGCGAGGCTCAGAGACTTGTCTAAGGTCACACAACCGGGCAGAGTGGCGGGTAGGGGAGAGGAGGGGCAGAGTGCGCCTGTGGGGTCGCGTGCGCCCAGGCTCCCTGCCTTTGTGCCAGCTCAGTGGCCTTCTTGGCTCCCAGACATTAGCATTCCAATGGCTCCTAGACGCTTTGTCCTCGGACCACTGCCGGCTTGGGGGTGGGATGAGATGGGGGCAGGGCACCATAAATCTACCTGCTTGTGTGTGCGTATGGGGGTGTGTGGGTGAGATGGGGGTGGTGCAAGATTCATGTGCTGTTTTTCTGGAAGCCAGGCTTGGGCTCAGACAAAGGCAGAAGAAGGGAAAGAATTGTTCCACCCGAGCATCTTTCCTGCCTGCGCTTGGGACCCTGTCCAGGTTTCAGGGAGCTGGGGCACAAACAACCACCTCAGATTGCAGGAGACTCTTCAGCCATACAAGTGTGGACTCAGTGGAGACCTCGAGCAGCATAACTTATTTTAAAAGTGGCTGAACGCAAAATACCCGGGGGTGA
>NW_011896676.1:0-978 GCF_000151845.1 Pteropus vampyrus | reverse complement strand
CGATCCAGTCGCCTTGCTCGGTTTCTGTAAGTTCCTTTTTTATTGGCTCAAAAATCTCATTCACCAGTTCCTAAATAATCTTATGTACAAAATATAGACTTTTCCTGCTATTAAGTCTCATTAATAAATACAACGTGTAAAACAGGGGAGGGGCCATATAATTTATCCTACCAAAATTTACCCCATGCCGCATCATACCATTTACAAACTGATTTTTTTTTTTTATAAAGACACGGACTTTCCGGGTCGCAGGGATGGGGAGAGGCTTTCCCCAGTCGGGCTGGAACTTTCACCAGTTCACAGACAGATATTACGACCCTGGAGGGCAATGGCTCCGAAAAGTGCACGAGGAAAAGGCAAATGATCACCTTCGTGGATTAAGGCAGAGTGGAGCGGCCCAAAACCCAGGACTTGATAGGAACGAGAGGAGAAGTTCAGCGGCGTCTTCGGAGAAAAGAAGCTGGGCGAGCGGAGCGAACCCGGGGAGACCAGATATTGGATTAAATCACTCTGGGGGAGGAGTGATAATAGATAGCCGGTCAAGCCCACAGACAGACTTGAATTCGGGGAGGGTGGCTGGAGACGGTGGGCGTCACCAACTGTTTAGTGCTATCATTCTGGTCTTTTTTTTTTTTTTTTGCATGAGATTTGGGGGTCGCTGCGAAGGGGGCCTAAGACTCACATGGCCTGCAATGCCCACTTGCGCGGGCGGCAGCAAGGATTACAATTGGCGCCACGCAGAGGACAGGGGATTGAGCCTGGCCGTCTACCCCCAAAGGCACCTCGGCTTGCTAGAAGTCAGCAAACCAGAGCTGGAGGTGAGGGCCCTCGCTGCTGCCACCTCCCCCTCTCTCTCTTCCAACACCCACCACCCAGCGGCCGACAGGCCTCATCATAGAAAGTCTGAAAAAGCCAGGGTGCCGGGGCGCAGACAAGCAGGGGAGGCAGGCGCCTGTAGCCCGGGTCGCTCCTCCAGCG
>NW_011896675.1:0-5567 GCF_000151845.1 Pteropus vampyrus | reverse complement strand
AGGCTGAGTTTAATTCTTTTGAAAATTTCTTCAATAGTCAATAATCAAGACTATTTGAGAGTTGTTAGTTTTTTGCTGGAGCACTGAAAAATGACTCCCCCTCAACTGTATTTTTGTTCCTTAATAAATCATGCAGCTAATGTAAAAGAGTTTTTTTTAACTGCCTATATTTTTTATGTTTAAACTTACATTGCTTAATTTTTGTCATTCATTGAGTTATAACACATTAAATATTGGGGAGGTGGAGGGGAAGAAGGTTGAAGTCATCTTCTCTGGACTCATTATTAGTAATAATACCCTCCACCAAATCTCTAATAGTCACTCAGCATCTACTTGAAGACACCAGTAGCTGGTAATGCACTATTACACAGAGTTAATTTTGTTTTGAACCATTCTTATTTTTTTCATTTATTCAATCCTCAAAGGGATAATATAATTTTCTCAAGAAAGTGTACATGTAGGTAGTGAGAAAATTACAAATGTATAGGAAAAAGAGAATGTATAATGGTTTTTATTAGTATATCTATTTTTAATTCTGAGAAAGAAAAAGAATACAGGCAAAAATAGGGAACAGCAGCAAGAGAAGGGATAAGAATACAGGTAAAGGAGAGGAGAGTACCCAGAAACCAGTTATCACTTTTAGCATTTAATTGCTTCTGTGATATATAGTATTGATATACTGAAGTATAACTAACCCCAACTAGTTAAATGCATCCATCAGAGACCTGGAATAAAATGCATTAAGCTCCAAATTTGATTCCACAATTATATAGAACCTGAGCTGTTTGAATAATCCTGCTGTGAGATGCATAGCCCCTTAGATTGATGACATTTTTCAATATAAGGACCTGTGGGCATGGATACCTACATAATGTTGAAGCATAAATTTTGGAAATTGATTTGGTTCAATCCGGAAAATATTTATTAAAAGTCTACTATTTGCAAGCTAAATGCAGTCAGTCAAATGGTTGGTCCAGGATAAGAAACTGATAAGACTAATGATTCCATTAAATAGACTGGATCATCTGGGGAACTAGTATCACATGGAACAAAATTAACATTCATCTTTTCCATCAGCAATCCTTTCATAGTTCTGATGAACTGGCAATTCTAGAATCTGTGTAAAACTCTGAAAATTTTGACTATATGTAGTCCATTTGGATTCATTACACCCCATTAACTTTACCTGAAAAATATGTTACAACTCTATTTATTTCTCTCCCTATCCAACATCCCTAGTTCTATCTATCATCATCGTCTTCCTGGGCAATTTCAATAGCTCTCACTTGATCTGTTTCTTTTAACTCTTACCTCCTTCCTGTACAATTCTTTTTTCTCAATGCATCCAGAATTATTTCTTAAACATTGAATTCATGTCACTCCCCTGCTTAAATTGTTAAATGATTTCCACATTATGAGTAGAATAAGAGTTAGATTACAAACCACAACCCATAGATCCTTCATGTTTTGGCCCTACTTACTTCATCAATACATATTGTGCCTCTGCTGTGGTCACAACACTTAAAACACTTAAGCCATATTGGTCTTCTTTCAGTGTCTTAAACATCTCGATTACTTTCTGTATTAGTCATGGTTCTCCAGAGAAATATACATATATATGAAATAAGGAATTGGCTCACATGATTATGGAGGATGAAAAATCCCAAGATCTGCAGTCAGCAAGCTAGAGACCAGGAAAACTGGTGGTATAATTTCTATTTAAAGACCAGCAGACTTGAAACCCAGGAGGAACCCCTGTTTCCATTTGAGTTTATCAGGAAGGAAAAAAAAAAAAAATGGTGTTCCAGCTCCAAGGTAGTTGGGCAAAAGTAATTTCTTTTAATTCAGGATAGGATCAGCCTTTGTTTTATTCAGGCCTTCAACTGATTGGATAAGGCTCATCTACATGAGAGAGGGCAATCCACTTTAATCTATTGATTCGAATGTTAATCTATTACAAAAACACTCTCACAGAAATACCCAGAATAATGTTTGACTATCTGGGTACCCCATAGCCCAGTCAAGTTGCACATAAAACTAGCCATCACACTTAAGTCAGAGTCTTTTTTTATGCCTGAACAGCTCTTTTGCTCAACCATTGGTGGGAGAGTTTACATTCATCCTTCAGAATCACTTCCTCATAGAGGACATCCCTGACTCACCAATGTCCTCTGGGTTTTCCGGGTTATCTACTCCCAGAGTTTCCCTTTCTTTATTGTCATAAACCTTGTTCATTAGGTATTGAAATTATAGTGTGATTAATGTCTACCTTCCTCACTAGACATTAAAATCCATGAGAGCAGATGTAATCCACCTTCTCCCCTCCCCCATTTCTTTTTTCCTCTCTTCTTCTCTACTTTTCTTATCACTAAAAATTGCTATGCATGGTATATAGTATATACTCAAAAAATATTTTTTTAGTGAATTAATATGGAACTTAAATAGCCAGCAAAAGTTTTATGGAAGAGGGAATGCAACCTTCATTACCTGCTTGCTTTCATATTCATTCCCTGCTTTTCTCTGTTTCATTCTTATTATGGGGTCTGCTACTGCATACTGCATTTTCCAAACTCAGCTGTACACTGGGTAGGTTTGGCTAATGGGAGGCACTGGCCAGAGATGGACAGCTGAGAAGAAGGAAACATTCAGTGTATCTCTCTTCTTCTGTACTCTTTTCATGGCTCCAGCTCTTATTAGGCAGGATCTCTGTTCTTCAACGAGGTAGCCCCAGCTTCAATAACACCATGTCTTCAATTGTCCCTTCAGGCATAGAGTTACTAGCAGTTTTGCACTGTTACTAATTTCTGGATTTCCTCACTGTCCTTTGATTTATACTTTAACTCTTCTAACACATTTCTCTGTGTAACATGTTTTTTGATTACTTCTGCAAAGACGAAACACATAGAGGTTTATGTTTCCAAGATAACACGGATTGAGATTTCAATTTTTTTTTTTTTTTTTGGTTGCGGGGGACACAATTCTACTGAAAAAGGAAGGATGTGAATGTTCCAAGATCTCCCTTTCTTTCTGCTCCTTCCTTCTGATGCTCATTGTTCATCCAACTTCCAAAACTGTTTCATTTTTCAATATTTGGGGGAAGGCAAGTTTTTCCATATGTTTCTTCTCTAGAGTTTTGAAAAGGGGATCAAAAATATGAGGACCCCTGGTCTATAGCAATCAATATATTCAGGCCGCCTGCCCAATTTGACAATGATATTTCATGCTGTCTATTCTAAACCAGTTTATTGCCAGGCAACTATGTTTATTGAACCTTTCTGGGAGCTGAAAAATAGCCACCTCATTGCAGTGTCTGGCAGGCACAGCCCACATCGTAAACCTCCTAGCGATGCAGTAGTTCACATTGTAAAATATAAGAGTCGATGCTGAAAAAGACAATATTCTATTGGCTCCCTGAGAATCCTGACCTCAATTCCCCTTCTAACGCTTTCTCAACCTAAAGGGAATTAATTTACTGTGCGTAAACATAGCCCTCAAATACATTATTTTAAGATCTATTATTTACTATACTGGTTAGCAAGCTTTTATCTCTTATTTATGATCAGGTAAGTTTTAATTGGAAATGGGTTGGAAGTCATCCAAACTAGGTGGGTACTGTGGTCCCTGTTGTAAATTGATGTTACAAACACCTGCTTGTTGTGTGAAGTTATGCAAAATCATTCTTGAGCTGTTGCCTTTTTTTCCCTTTCATTTTCAAACTTTTGAAGCCCTGTAGAACTTGACAATTAAATCAAGAAAATATAAATAAATCTCTGTGAATTTGAAAGTTGTAGAATAATCTTTATTTACAGAGTAGTTCTCTTGACTAAATTATAATTAATTATTTTCATATATTATGAGAGTTTTTATTGTTTTTGCCCACAAGGTACTTGACTGAAAGAATGGTAACCTAGTTTTAATAAATGAAAAATAAGAAGTTGAAGTCTCATAACCTGAAGGTAAGAGGACACATAGGGAGAGAGAAATTTTTTTTTTAATCATAAATATTTTTAAATGTCCTTGGTCAAACATTTGCATTTGTAGAATATGTTCAGAATAAAAGATTTTCTTCTTTAATCTATAATATCACAATGGACAGGTCACTTCCAGTTCCTCAATGTGCTTTTGAAAGCAGTGAGTAAATACTTTGGATTGAGAGATTTCTGGAAGGCCCGGTTAGGTCATTAAATCTAATTTGTGTTTGACTCTTTTTATTATACATATTTTGGTGACTACATGTGGCTATTTTATTCTATTCCAAAAACAATGTAACTTGAGAAATATGAATTTCAGTGTTGAAATAGTCACTTTTCCAGGTACATTCAACTCTCAATTACATGGGCTAATAGAGAGGAACAGCTCTATGATTGACTCAAAGAAAAAAGATTATTCACAAATGTCTTTAGATTTTATTACATCACTTTTTATAGAACAGAATTGCCTTCCTCATTCCATCTTGCTCCAGCTATCCAATGAGTGTACACTGGTTCATTGTGAGGTAGGAGGCAGTCATGGTGGTTCTCCTTGGTGACCAACAGTTGGAATTTAAACATTTCCCACAAATAAACTCAAAGTAATACAATCATACAACAAAATATTTAAAAGTTTTACCTTTCCTTCTGTTTTTTGCTCTTCCTTTAGCCGAATCTTCCCCTTTGGCCCTGAGATGGATAAGATTTCTCATGAAAACTCAGGCAGAATGATAATTCGAAAAAAATAATGGGCTTTCTTCAGGACAATGCTTGTAACTATTAAAATATTCAGTGGATATGGCCTGTGGATCTTCAGATAAGTGGATTTGATCTCTTTGTGTCCATTTCCCGATCTGTAAAATGGGAATAAAGTTATTCTCTGTTAGTTACTCAAGGCTGTTTTAAATCAAATAAATTATTGGCTTTGTCAAATATAAGTCATAGTATAAAATTTAAAAAAAAGCAATTGCAGAAAAAGATTGTATCAGTGTGAGAATGCAGGCCTGGAATAAAGACCCTTATGTGCCATGCTGCTTATGAGCCAGGCTGCTGTACATGCAAGTATATGACCAGTGGATCAATTAGCAGAGCTTAGTTTGAATCACTATGACTTCAGGGGTTGAAATTTAAGAAACTGTATCTTCTCTAATATTGTAGTAGTATTTGAGACTCAGTAATGTTTACTTATTAAACTCCCTTCCTTAGGTCATTTTAGCAGTTTCTTTCATTTAAACATTGCTCACAAGCATTCCTATTAAAAAAAATAATGTTGTAAATTTCAAATCAGGGAGAGAATTTGATAATGCTGTGTTGGAATTGTTTTATTATGGTTAGAAGACTTAATGGAAAATTTTAAATCCATTAATTCTATTATTTATTAACATATTTATTTAATTAATATATGGTATATGTTTATAAAATTTTAAAAACTTGACTATAAGGAATTATTCTAGGCATGATAAAATATGCAAAGTGATATACTAATATATTTTATTCAGAAAGGTAGTAAAATCAAATACATGACAACTCAAGACATTAAAACAAATGATAATACAAAATGGAATATAAGTTGGCTAGCATTTGTAGGATTATTATGAC
>NW_011896674.1:5807-6392 GCF_000151845.1 Pteropus vampyrus | reverse complement strand
TGATTATTAAAATAAGCAGTCCTTTGTTTCTTCTCCTTCACACCTCCTATTGCTATTCCAGGGGCAACTGCTCCGAAATTCTTTTGGAATTTATGGCCATATGTTTAAATAATGTGCTTTTCCTGCTATTTTCTTTATAAAATTTACACATTATTTATTGTCTTCTTAGTTGTGATTGAAGTTTAGCCTCCTCCACCCCATGCCCACTCCTCCCATCCTTTAAAAATAAATACATGTCTCACAGTTAGGGATTAAATCAAAAATCAATGTCTACATTATCATGACCATATAAATATTGTTTAGGGCCGAGCCCAGTGGTATCCCTTTATAGACCTATCTTTTACTTTCCCTATAGTTATTCAATGACTTTTATTTTCATTTACTGATTTTCTATCTACCTACTGGTAATTTCCTTAATAGGTTTATAGGTAACCTGTTCATAAATTTCCATATATATGAGACAAAATAATCAGCATTTATATTTCCCTGGATACTCCCCTCTTGTAAGTCTGCATCCAAGTCTGCATTCTCCTGCTCCAATATAAACTTGTGCCTCTTTAAGCCTGGCTCACACTTTCCTTCAAG
>NW_011896674.1:0-2292 GCF_000151845.1 Pteropus vampyrus | reverse complement strand
TATTCTCTATGCTGTACTTACATCCCCATGACTATTTTATAACTGCCAATTTGTACTTCTTAATCTCTTCACCTTTTTCACTCAGCCCCACAACCTCTCTTCTGTCTGGCAACCATCAGTTTCCAAGAATGTGGCTTCGTGGTCACAAGCACCCACAAAGGAAAGGAACTTGAGGCTGTGTGCTAACATACACAGAGGTCACCACAGTAGACTTGGGAAGATCTTGGACTAGCCTATACTTCCCTGACTGAATACCATGCATGGTATGCCTTTTGCTTCTGCTTTCCAATATATGCAAAGCATAAACCAAGAAAAATTTTCTTTTTACAGTCAGTTTCAAAATGGTCAAATAAAATTGCACAACTTCCCTCACCCCACCCCTCATTTTCTGTGGAACTGTATTTGAAAGCTATTTTAAATTGCTTGAGGACATAGTTCTCGTCTTGACTGCTTTTCATGTCCAGTCACGTTTAGGGCAACTGATGCTGCAGAAGGTCATATTTGGGAGAAAATTAAATAAGATTCTGGAAGCTTAATTCTACAGTTTGTTAAAATAGACCATATCCAAGCCTTTCATCACCAGTGTCTGAAATTTTTACCAAACTATGTGAGCTCGTCTGCACATGTGATTCCCCCGCCCCAAGCTCAATTCTGCATGAAATTGAAGGCCAAGATGTCCTAGAAACTCTTGGAACAGACATTGCCTCGTGTGAATCCTTCTTTTTCTGCTCTGAGCATACCTTTAGGCCTGAAGGAAATAAGGCCTGAAATTATATAATTGAAGCATTGGTTGTGAGGCTCTTTGATCTAGCCAGATTCATTCTGAATCTAATAAAACAACTCAGGCTAATTTTAAATTAGAGCAGCCTACTCTTTTTCACAGTTTATAATTCTCACCTACCAAAAACAGTAGGACACTAGAAATACTTTCACTTTGAGTTTCTGGAACCAATCCTCACTTTAGGGCAAGGTATCAGCATTGAGAGAGCTGGCAAAGAATGTGCTTGTAATTTCCTAAATCTTTCCCTGGAGACTTGGTAACTTTAAGAGAGTAAACTAAAAACCTGAGCAACGAGGCAAAGTGGGATGTACTCTCAAACCTATAAATATTCATTTATAGGTCTGGACTGTTACACAAATAGCGGCACTTACACTTTTCTTACAACAGATGTCAACACTAAGTTACAGCACTTCTCAAAACAGTGCATCCATCAGACACTACCAAGGTAGGTGAAGATGGCACACAAGAGGAAACCTCTGCCCATCGTGGAGTCAGCTGGCCATAACTGACAGAGCTCGTGTGCTCAGAGGGAAGGCTGGCCTGCTTTATAGCTCAGACAAAAGAATGGTTACCTTTTGCAGATGTATGCTGTAAAGGGACCTGAAGGGAGTGACAGAACTATGCATGGAGGTAGAGGCAGCATTCTACAACCCCAATAAAGAGTAAAGCCAAATGCACCCTCATTTACTTTCTGACATGGCTTATTCCAGAGACTGGATGTCCTCAAACTTACAAATTAGATTAATATTCCTGGACAAACATAACAATGGTTGGTATGTGTGACTTGCACATATTTTCTTCTGATTTAAAGGAATTGAACACTTCATGTTAAGTACAAACTACTCAAAAACAAGAGAGAAATCTCCAAACAGTATATGTCTAATGAAGATTATTCATTGCATTTCAGATTGAAATTAATGTCTGTGTAACCAATTTGTAGGCCTGTAATATTTGCGAATTAATTTAAATGCTAAGTATTTGCCATTCTCTAGAATGTCTGGAGTTTCTTTTTATTTACTATGTTTTCAGGATGTACTTCATTCTTCATGTTTCAAATAATCACTGATGGTTATGAAATAGACATTCTCTGAATTCCAACTGATGAGGGATTTACTCTGTAACTCAAGGAAAAGCAAGTGACATCTTCAGTCCTCTGAAGAAGTTTTTTTTTTGTTTGTTTGTTCGTTTTTTTTATGACAATGTATCCAAAGATTACTCGGCAATTCCATGTGTGCTCCAGGCACTATGAGCAAGTGTGCATATACTCAATATTCCTGTTCAAAGTACCACTTGAATTAAGCTAATTTATTCAGTGCAAACATGACCTTGAATTATAGAGTAATATTTTAATGTTGTGCTAAGAAACTTTACCTGCTGGGAAGAATTTTAATTAAAGTATGATAAGAAAAGGCACTTAATTTGGCTCATTGACTTGTCGCTGTTTGGAAAATAATTGGCACTGTTTGGAAGGCTCATGGAGTATTTCACATTAAAGAATCGTTTCGACAAAT
>NW_011896673.1:5206-5897 GCF_000151845.1 Pteropus vampyrus | reverse complement strand
ATAGTGTTTATCTTTCTCTGTCTGACTTAAATACCTTCTAGGTCCATCAAAGCAATATCTTTTTCCATCCCCTTCCTTTTCACATGTAGGGGTCTTGTTTTCTTATCCTTTAAGCCACTCCATCTTTTGGTTGGAGCACTTAATTCTTTTCCATTTAAAGTACTTATTCATAGGAATATAGTTGTTACCATTCTTTGGTTTTTTTTTGTTTTTTTTTTTGTTTTTTTTTTTTTACGCCTATAGCACCTGGTAATCCTAGGTGGTCTCCCATCCAAGTACTAACCAAGCCCAACCCCACTTAGCTTCCAAGATCAGACAAGGTCGGGCACGTTCAGGGTGGCATGGCCGTAGACTGTTATCATTCTTTATTCCTGTTTTCAATAACTGTTTTTTCTTCTTAAAGAAGTCCCTCCAACATTTCCTGTAATACTGGCTTAGTGGTGATAAATTCCTTTAGCTTATTTTTGTCTTGGAAACTCTTTATCTGTCCTTCAACTCTAAATAATAGCTTTGCTGGATAAATTATTCTTGGTTATATATCTTGGGTCTTCATCCTGTTGAATATTTTTTGTCAAGCCCTTCTATCCTGCATAGTTTCTTTTGAGAAATCAGCTGCCAATCTCATGGGTTTTTCCTTATATGTAATTATTTGTTTTTCTCTTGCTGCTTTTAAGATTCTTTCTTTGTATTT
>NW_011896673.1:0-981 GCF_000151845.1 Pteropus vampyrus | reverse complement strand
TCAGGCCTCCTCTGCTCAGAACCCAAGGAAGGTCGAGACTGTGTGGATGGGGGATGGGGAGGGGTGGAAAACACCTTGACCAAGGTGTTTATTCATTATAATCATGGGGACTGGGAACAAACATGATTAAATATTACCTGTCCTTGGACCTAAACTGAACCCTTCTTGGATTATGTGATGTTCTACTTGGAGGCAGAGGAAAAGCCACCATGACATTTTATTAAACCATTTATTTGTTCAAGTCAGGATTTGAAAAGGGTCCGTGCATTCCAAGTAAATCATTCTTTTAAGTATTTATTAATCTGTAGGTCCTCCTCTCTCTCTTTTTTTTTCCTTGTAACTTAGTGATGAAATTGGGTTGTTTGTTCCATGCAGTTTTTCACTGTCTGGCTTTTACTGATTGTGTCCCCTTGGAATCCTTTAACGTGTTTCTCCATTTTCTGTCCTGCCAATTGGCAGCTGAATCCACAGGCCTGAGCAAATTTAGACACGCCTCTCACATCCCCACATCTCTCTCTCTTTGTTTGCCTTTGACAAGACTACCTCATGGGTGGTGTATTCATCCACCAGAAGACACAAATTCTGATTGTCTTTCTTTTTGTGAGTGTAGTGGCCCAATGAGCGATATCTGAATCCATTCATTCACAGAGGTTGCAAAGGAGCTATTTTAATTTTGTTGTTCTTTCTTTATTAACTGTATTCTTTATTTCTTAGCTGGACTATATCTGTAAAGAGAAACTTTCTCAGATCTACTCTTTGGTCTCAATGGAAAGTATGTGTATAGAAAATCTCCATGGCTTTCCCCTCAACCAGCACACTCAGCTTTCCAGCCAAGGTGCTGGGTTAAGAAAGAACCTATGGCAGGAAAAAGACTCAAAGTCATCTACAGGCAACACCTCCCCGCCCCCACCCCCCTGCCCCACCATCACAGAGCAGGAATCGGCAACCTCCTCCATGTCAATCTAATTAGATCTGAATAGA
>NW_011896672.1:3113-4210 GCF_000151845.1 Pteropus vampyrus | reverse complement strand
AAATCCAGTAAGCTTCAGCTATACATTTTATTTATTTATTTTTATTATTATTTTTTTTTTAGGAAAAGCAACCCTTGGTTGACTTCAGAGATTGCAAGGACCTTGTCAGTTTACAATTCCTTTTTTTAAAATTTTTTTATATTTTATGCCTACAGTACCTGGTCTTCCTAGGTGGTCTCCATCAAGTACTAACCAGGCTCGACCCTGTTTAGCTTTCAAGATCAGATGGAATCGGGCTTATTCAGGACGGCATGGCCGTAGTCAGCTACACATTTTAACAGTAAGGTAGATATATTTACATTGTCTGTTCACTTCCCAAGTTAGATTTCTTTCTGTCACTACATATTTGAACCCTTTTACCCCAACTACTCCCCTCCCCTCTAGTTACCACTAGTCTATTGTCTATATCCATGAGTTTTTGTTTGTTTGTCTTGTTCATTTGTTGCCTTTAGGTTTATATCCTACATATAAGTGATATCATATGGTTTTCAACCTTTTCTGTCTGGCTTATTTCGCTTAGCATGATTATCTCAAGGTCCATCTATGTTGTCACAAATGGCATTATCTCCTCTCTTCTTTTGGCTGAGTAATATTCCATTGTATACGTGTACCACAGCTTCTTTATCCAGAAATCTATCGTAGGACACTTCAGTTGCTTCCATGTCCTGGCCACTGTGAATAATGCTGCTATGAACATTGGTGTGTAGATATCTTTTCAGATATTTGTTTTCAAGTCTTTGGGGTAAATATCCAGTAGAAGGATTGCTGGATCATGTGGTAGATCAATTCTTAGATTTTTGAGGAATCTTCATACTGTTTTCCATAGTGGTTGTACCAATTTGCAGTCCCACCAACAGTGTATGAGAGTTTCTTTTGCCCAGGACCTCTCCAACACTTGTTATTACTTGTCCTGTTGATGACAGCCATTCTAACAGGAGTGAGATGGAATCTCATTGTAATTTTGATTTGCATTTCTTTACTAGCCTGTGAAGTTGAGCACCTTTTCCTATGTTTGTTGGCCATTTTATGTCTTTTTGGGAGAAGTGTCTGTTCAGGTTGTCAGCCAATTTTTTTTAATTGGATTTTTTGTTTATTGT
>NW_011896672.1:0-2023 GCF_000151845.1 Pteropus vampyrus | reverse complement strand
ATGATAAACAATTAAAGAATGTTATACTTAACCCTAGTAACTGGATATTTAGGTTATTGATAAATAGAAAATTGATGGGTTCACACATGAAGAAAATTATTATTACATTATATTAATCAGTTCTTCCAATGTTAGTTTTGTAACTAACATTCTTTAATTGTTTATCATAAAAGAAACATGCTTTATTGGCTCAGTGTTGAGGTAGCAACCTAATAAAATTTATAAATGAAGACTATACATACACATAAAATTTAACGTTATCTAAATAAAATTATTTAATATTAAACACACATACATATATAACATTTTTAAATCATTGTATAAAAAAACCTTTGCACCCATCTTCTACAAACGTTTTCTTCTCTTTTTCAATATTATGCACACTAAAGTTTCAATAACTAACAGGTAAGAGAAACCTTATAATAGGAGTGCAATGAATTTATATAGTGTTTTTTGTATGACACTCATAGTATTTTCAGTATATTATGTAATTTACTTTCACAAATTTTTACTAAAAATTTCTGGAGTGACATCTCATTTATCCTCACAAAATTTTTATTGGAAAGGTTTTGCATCTCCTTTCTAAACTAGTTTTAAAACAATAAATTTTGCTCCCTTTGAAAATCAATTCTGTCCAGATTGTTGGACAGACTGACCACTTCTTAATCAATATCTTTACATAGAAACAAGTACCATGTTTAAATCTTAAAATTAATTTTCTCTTTTAGTTTTTTGTTTAGTTTTTTTTAAAAGCATTACACATTTTTTCCCACAGAACTTTCACCTCTACTCAGTGACAGGTTTTTGTTTATTCACTTCTGTCCTAGCTTCATTGCTATTTATTTCTAGGAGTTGAAATTATTTATTCATTATGTATCTAAATGCAGCAGGATAAATGAATGTGTTCTGAGCTAGTACATAGAGGATATAAAGCTTACAAAAATGGAGATTTTTAATCCTGCAAATATTCTCATTATACTATTCTTGATATGAACCTCTGCATTCTTATTTTAGGTTTCCAGGGACCCACTAAGGACCTTAACTATTCTGAGTCACCATATCCTGATTTAAGACACTTTCTTATAAGTATTATTGTTGTTATATCAGTGTCCTATGCTTTGGAGATTTATTATATATTTTATATTATATTTTGTCTTATGTTCACATATCTTACTTCCTAAGGTATAGTATAAGTTTATTGAAATTGGAAACTATTTTTATGTGCCATAATAATGCAAAAAGTACCTGGTTCGTGCAATGAACTCAGCTTGAAACACATATTCTGCCCTCAACCTTTCATTGACCTAATTCTTGCTTTTCCTTTAGACCTCAATGTAGTTATCATTTATTCTACAAAATCTACTCTGACACTCTCAATGGACTATGTTTTCTGGATCATGATTGAATGCAATCTCATCAGAATCTTGGAAAGTTATTTGTGGGTATTAACAAACCGATTCTAAAGTTTATATGGAAAAGCAAAAGACCCAGACTATCCAACTCAACATTGAAAGAAAGAAGGCATCAGAGAACTGAAAATACTTGACCTCATGACTTAGCACAAATCTATGGTAATAAAGACAACATGATATTGGTGGAAGAAGAGAAAAATGGATCAATAAAACAAAATAGAGGGTCTAGAGATGAATTCACATAAATTTAATCAGCTGATCTTTGACAAAAGAACAAAGGCAATACAATGGAAAAAAGATAGCCCTTTGCACAAATAGTGTTGGAAAAACTGGACATCCAAAAAAAAAAAAAAAAAAAATTGAATCTGGACTCGGATCTTACACTTTCACAAAAATTAACTCAAAATTGATCAGAGATCTAAATGTAAAATGTCAAACTATAAAAATCCTAGAAGATAACGCAGGAAGAAATCTAGGTAACAATTATGGTGATGACATATTATCTACATCAATGGTGTGTTCCATGAGAAAAATAATTGATAAGCTAGACTTCATTAAATTTAAAAACTTCTGCTCTGCAAAAGAAAATATCAAGAAAATCAGAAGGCAAG
>NW_011896671.1:2917-3250 GCF_000151845.1 Pteropus vampyrus | reverse complement strand
GTGAAGTCATCAAGTCACCCCAGGCCAACGGGACAGCTGGTGTGGAGCAGATCTGCGTGGATATACGGCAATACGGTATTTCCTTTTAATCCCCCGGATTAATTTTTACTCTCTTGTGCGTACATCTTAGTTTTGCACACTTAGATTTTAGTTGTTACATGGCCATCTGTTTCATATATTCTGTTGAAATACTGTATACGTTTTGCCCGAATACACTCTGTTTTCTGAACAGAAAGAACATTTAGGCTCTTAGTTGCTAAAAGGTGCCATTCAAAATTTTGTTATATTTTCAAGTTAGAAATGTAGTAAAAGAAACTTTATAATGCAGTTCAA
>NW_011896671.1:0-2867 GCF_000151845.1 Pteropus vampyrus | reverse complement strand
GTGAAGTCATCAAGTCACCCCAGGCCAACGGGACAGCTGGTGTGGAGCAGATCTGCGTGGATATACGGCAATACGGTATTTCCTTTTAATCCCCCCAGATTAATTTTTACTCTCTTGTGCGTACATCTTAGTTTTGCACACTTAGATTTTAGTTGTTACATGGCCATCTGTTTCATATGTTCTTCTGTTGAAATACTGTATACGTTTTGCCTGAATACACTCTGTTTTCTGAACAGAAAGATCATTTAGGCTCTTAGTTGCTAAAAGGTGCCATTCAAAATTTTGTTATATTTTCAAGTTAGAAATGTAGTAAAAGAAACTTTATAATGCAGTTCAATCAGAAAAAAAAAGTCTGGATGTCATCTATAAAAAGATGACATAGTTTTTCTTCAATTTCTTTTCCATTTTGTACCATCCAACTTTCCATCCAAGATATGCACTGTATAACCCAATTAATTCGTATGTATGTTCGACTCTTGAAAGCAGGTCTTTTTGAAAAGACCAATTGTTGAAAGTTCATCTATACTGAAAAACACAATATAAGATCCAGATGTATTTTTAAAGTCATCACAATGGACTCTATAAAATGGCTGTTGGAAATGCGTTCACACATATTTTCAAATGAACAAGATCCTCAATAGGCAGCTCAGGTTGGTTCATTCTGACAAGCCACAGATGGGGCCGTTGCTCCTCCTTCCTGTTCATTAATTTGACACTTGACTTTCCTGCTGAGTGAGAGAGGAGAGCATCCTAAGTAAGGAGTTTAATTAGTTCTTCTAGCCAAGATGGTAGGAAATCCTGTTCTTGGCAGAAATAATCAGGCGGGGGAAAGCTTTTCATTAGAATCGAAGAAGAAATAACTGTTCTTCCAGCGCTTTTCTAGAGAAATGACTATTTCATTTGTGCTGCTTGTTTTTCCTGTGTGGCTTATCACCAGCCTCTTACCTTACCACATCATAGGAAACGTGCCTAAAACTGCCCATCAGGCTAATAATCTCTTTTCATAAAGACCAAGGCTCAACCACACTGCTCTTTATAATGGATTGAAAACAGAGCCTAAAGTTGATTTTTAAAATATTTGTAAATGAATGTCTAAATGTATATCATTTCCCTATTAAATATTTTCACTAAAAATTTTCGGTTATCGGTATCACATCTCTTTATATCTATATTTGAAATCCCTGGTGTCACTGACGATTTAGGGACTTGTCATTTCCCATTCTCCTGAAGCATAAAGACTTCCTCTTGGCCCATGGCAAGGATGAAAGGAATAAGGAAATTTTTTTAAATCTTCCTTCCTTACCTCCTGAGAGAAGTATAATTTGAGTGTTTAATATTTAAGCACTCACCTGTGCATTCATGGCAAAAAGAGCAGCAGCCCACCTTGGGCGGTGTCACAGCGGGGGAGGAGGGGGGCATTGGGAGGGTCAGGGTCACTCGCAGGCAGAAAGCACAGACCGTGCTGGCTCCATCTGTGGTGAACAGTGTTTTCAATCCCAAACTATTTCCAATACATTTATAAAACTCAATAAACATGAATATAAAAGCAAAGACATACCAAATACAAGTCTAAATTACATAATATAAACATAAATCACTGTCAAATTGCCATGAAACTTTCTGAGCACAGACTCTCGACTTCGGCACTTATAGCAAACCACTAACAAAGACCTCAAGTGCAAGGCCGCAGACCAGGAAATTCACGGGGAAATGGATTTGACCTCAGCGTGTTGAAACGCTTTATGAGGGGGTCGTCCTGCAGCTGTCTAACTATAGTTCATAAATTCACATGAAGGAAAACCTAGCTTTGAAAAATCAATGTTTCCAGATACCAGCTCAACTAAACAGAGCATAATTTGCAAGCCAAAAAAAAAAAAAAAATCGGGTTAAGTTTCTTACAGACTGCTTGACTTTGCTCTTGCCCTGTTGTCTAAATAGGACTTAACTAGTCTGAAAAGCCCATTCTGCAGAGGGCAGATGAAGAACGAAATAAATAGCTGTGTTGTAACTGGCACCCACAGCGCTGAGGGCGGTTGACTGTGGGGCACTGTAGTTTGCATGTGTCCCTAACATTCTATTGGGCTTCACTTCATAGGTATCATCCCTTGGAATGCTTTCCCGGGAAAAATATGTGGTTCTGCCCTGGAGAACATCTGCAACACAAATGAGGTAAAGCCCTCTCCTGCCAGAGATTTGCAGATTCTTCTCTTTCCCCTTCAAATGGTTTTTCAAAGTAGAACATCTGTCCCAGAATAAATGTAATTTTCATAGGTCTCCCTGAATTTATATATAAAGCAAATTTTTATAAATCAAGTCACAGATAAATCATTTATATTTCCAGAGTGATTTGCTGTTATTCCTCATTCGCCCTTAGTTGGCACTAAATCCTAACACGCTCCAGTGTAAAATCTCTTGGCCCCAGAATATTTTTCGGGCATTGGTTTAAAACTGTTTATAAAATTCTTAAATGCACTAGTGGGAGCCACATATTTAAGAGAATCCTAATATGTGTTTGGAAAGCGATCGGTGACTGAAATAATCAGCCCCTACCAACCTGGCTGGTCAGCTTGGATACCCCCAGTGTGGACTGGCTCAGAGCAGGGGCTCCCAGCCTCGGCTGCAGCTTGCAACCATCGAGGAGCATTATGATATAGTCATGGTAAAGGCTCAGCCTCCAGATGCTCAGATTTAATTGCTCTAGGGGGCAGCCTGGGCATCTGAGAGTTTTCAAAGCTCCCCAGGTGATTCCAACGTGAGGCCAGCGTTGCCAGCTGGGCTTGCAGAAAACAGCTATAGAGGAAGATGACTCTGCCCACTGGAACGGGTGTAGGCCATTTCATTACACACGAAATGCTTACGTCGGTGCC
>NW_011896670.1:2228-4430 GCF_000151845.1 Pteropus vampyrus | reverse complement strand
TGAAAACGTCCAAGTGTCCTTTTGGGTTTGACAGTAAAACGTTCTTTAGGAAATTAATCCAAAGCAGTTATTGTGGGGTGCTGGGGGCCAGAGTGTCAGCCTGCCGGGCGTGGGGGAGTCACGGGAAGGTGACAGTGGACGTGACACACGTAGCTACTGTTTCGAGAAGAGGAGCTACCGAGGGGGAGACTCAGGAAGCTCGATGGTGGACGGGGCGGAGTCTTCCTAGGTCGCAAAGACTCGTACAGAGACTGATGTGCCGGAAAGACTTGGATGAGACTCACGGGGTAAAGTACAATCCGTGTGCCGACACCGCATAGGGGACATGTGACGCCTTTGCTCTACGTGATGCCCACAGGGAGCCGACGATCCGTCCCAGTGGATGACATGCACACACGTAAGGGAGGAGAACGGTGATCGGCGTCACACAGAGTGCCGTGAGCGCTCGGGCCGATCTGGGACGTGTACGGGGTCTGGCGGAGGGCGTCTGGGAGCTGTCAGGGCAGAATCATTCTGGCCTAACGCTGTGAAGGGCCCCGGCAGCCATGTAGTCCAGTGCTCACAATTACAGGTCTGAGGGGACTCGGTGACACCACTAAGGACACGCGGCTGGCTAACGGTGGAGTTGGGATCAGAGCTGAGCTTCCCACCCCCACCCAGGCTGCCCCCTCTGTCACCCTGCGTCCCCACAAAACGCCCAACGTGGGACCAGGACGCGTGAGGCCGTGAGGAGGATGTGCAGGCTTCCCTCGGTGCCGGCGCCAGACACTCGTCTGAAGGTGCCCGCAACGTCCCCTCAGCGAAAGTCATCTCCCGCCTCTGAACGCCCCGGGCACTTGATCTGTGCGGCTTCACGACCGGCATCACACGAAGCCCTGCCTCTTGGCTTCCGTGCGGCGGCTGAGAGAATCAGCTCAGCTCCTGGCCCGAGACGCCCAGCAGCGGGCTCGTCCACGCTGTGCGAGGACGTTCCGGCCACCGACACGCTGCACACGTGAGGGTGGTCCCGGGAGATCACAATGGGGACGAACCACTGTTATCACCCCAGGACCTTGTAGCCACTGCAGCACCTTAGTGCGACGCATCGCTCCAATGTCACTAAGCTATACTTTTTACCGCTATTTTAGAGAATACACTTTCTACTCATAGCAGTGGCCTCATGTTGCTCGGGTACCACACCCGACCACGTCGTTTCCCTCGGTGCTTGATTTCATCTTGTGCTGTGTCGTGCAGTGACGGGCCGTGCAGGCTGGTGGCCTGGGGGCGACAGGCTGTACCGCCTGGCCCAGGTGCGCGGTAGGCGGGACCGTCTGGGTTTGGGTAAGTGCACCCAGTGATGTTCGCACGGCGACGACAGTGCCTAATGACGCATTTCTCAGAATGTGTCCCCGTGGTTAAGCGACGCATGACTATAATGAAGCCGCTGCTGCCACTGAAGACTTGAACTCTGCTCCGTCTTTCCTGGGTGCAAAGGGTGTGAAAGTCGACTTCACAGAGATCTCAATTTTCAGACCCTGGCGAGTTCTGAAAGGGCAGTGGCCCTACTTCAGGCGCATTCTGGACGCAGTCCAGGTAACGTATGCACAGCGCCGTGACCTTGGAGCGAGGGGCTCCATCAGCACTGCATTCGGAACGGTTCATTACCATGAACAGTTTATCCAAGTCACTAATATTTCTGATCAGATACAGGATGTAAATGCCAGGAAGACAAAAAATGGTCTTGAGGAGACCTTCCCGTAACGTTGTCCTAACGTTGTTCCTCGAGATCACACGACTCTAGAGAGCGCTGGGAACGCGGCGTGGAGCAGACGTTCCGGTGTCCAGTTCCCAGTTATGGAGACGGGATTCCTGCCCCACAACAGGAAGCGGTTTCAAAGATCTGACTGTGGAACTACTCACACGTTCCCTTAGGTCTGCTTGTAGCCGACACGCTGTTGGTTGCCGGGAATACGTGGATGGAAATTGTTCTATTCCTCACAGAGCTTGTGCTGTAGTGGCCGAGAGCAACGTCGGCCGTTTCCCATGGGTGAGGTGTGTCGTGCTCTGACCTATGGCGTGGGAACCCGGAGGACAGACGCCCAACACCCACGGAGGAAGGGCGGGCTGCAGAGGGTGTCTCCGCTGAAGCAACGCTCGGTTCCACCTTGAAGGCATCCTAACGCCAATCAGGGCATGAGTGGAGGGCATTTCAGGGAAGAAGCG
>NW_011896670.1:0-1433 GCF_000151845.1 Pteropus vampyrus | reverse complement strand
AGTGAGCATCCCACCTTCGAGAATTTTTTCAAGGAGCCTAAGAGATGTGCATCAATTACATTGAGGCTGCGTCTCCACAGCCACACAGGGTTGGCTGTGCCTGAAACATGCTGTGTCCTTGGAGCACGGAGACAGCAGGGGGGCCCCCTGGGGGCAGGGTGCTTGTCCAGGGAGACGCCGAGATCACTGTTCTGGAAACAGATCCTGGTTCATGGCAGGAAATTTGACAACGTATTTCATCGCATTTACCTTTCTATGAAGAAAGCGTCCGAAATGCATTCCCTTGAAGATTCCTTTGAGTGCCATGAATTTCCTTCTTATCTGACTGCAGAGCAACATTTTGCTTCATTGCACGTTAAGGTACTGGCCAACGTCTTGGTCACCGTTTAGCCTTATCTGTTTAAAAACCAATGAAGTCTAATGGAAATGCAAATTTTAAGAGCTCCCTCCCTCCAGGGCTGGGGGAGGGGACCGGAGGCAGAAAGCACTTGTTTAGTCTCGGCGGCATCTGCGGGTTACATGTGGGGTCACACGCACAGTAGATGTTACACGCAGGGTCGCACGCACAGTAGGTGTTACACGTGGGGTCACACGCACAGTAGGTGGAGCATCTTGGAGGAGGGCGGCCAAGGCTTCCTGCTCCGACAGGCTTTCACTGAGCTGGAGCTCCTGGAGGAGGAGGGCCATACCTCCCTGTCCCTCCTGTGCCGAGGCTGAGCACGGCCTCGGTGACGTCACGCAGGCCACTCCCGTCTGACACGGGCCCGGCTGCCATCGCAGGCCTCCACTCCGGCGGGAGCTGTCAGCTACCTTCCGGGGCAGAGCCTCACCCTGTACCCTGCCTCCATGTGAATGTGGCATCTAGCCCTCCCTCCTCTCCTCTGCACCCACCCCCCCGCACCCCTACGCACACGCAGAGGGGCCTGGGACGGGGCTTTCCAACCCCTGGCCTTCAGAATGGCGGGTCTGCCAGGACTCGACTCTCCTCCCTCCTCAACGCGCTGACCTTCGAGTCGCAGCCAGGAGCCCAGCTGCGGCTCGTGAAAAATGAAAATGAGGGTCCATCTGCGCAGCAAAGCCGTTACCCAAAGTCTGTGGGGCTCGCTTCACGTGCGGGGATCTGCACACGACCCTGGCGACAGCTGCCACTGCGTGCACTATGAGTCCGATCTCATCTCAGGGACAAAGAGAAGGCGGGACCCCGAGCACCGCGCGCTCGCTCTCCGGAGTTCCCACCGCACGGAGTCTGACGTGACTGCTCCAACCTCTCTGCCTGCATCCTGGGATGAGTAAGGCAGAGGCTGCGTCTGAGCAGCCAACGCTAACACAGGCCGACTGTGGAAGACGGAGGACCTGGGGGAGGGAAACGGGTTGAGGGGACGGTGACAGGGCCCATTTCTCACACACAGGTGAGCTCATGTTGGAACCTGTTT
>NW_011896669.1:1613-1999 GCF_000151845.1 Pteropus vampyrus | reverse complement strand
GGTGCCACTATACAATTTGGGGCAATAGGTAGGCAGGCAGTTTATGCCCAACCTAGAATGAATGTTTATGCTAAGAATCTCATCAGAAGCCAGGGGTGAAGACAGATGATTCCAATAATCCTTGGACACCTGCGGACAGTTTTACCCATAGCCAACTTTCTCCAAGTGCCTATCTAGGCAGTGATTATTTTGATCTCTATTATTTTCATGGAGTGTGTGAATTTGTTCTTTGGGGTGCTAAAGAGTCTTGTTGTATATGATTGGGTAGAAAGTATCAAGGACTTAGGAAATTAGGAGGGAGCAGGAGTTGGGGAACTGAAGTGGGGAGACAGGAGGCTTAAACCCATCTCAGAGCAAGGTCAAGGGTCCTTTAGGGAGTAGCAGAG
>NW_011896669.1:0-1563 GCF_000151845.1 Pteropus vampyrus | reverse complement strand
GGTGCCACTATACAATTTGGGGCAATAGGTAGGCAGGCAGTTTATGCCCAACCTAGAATGAATGTTTATGCTAAGAATCTCATCAGAAGCCAGGGATGAAGACAGATGATTCCAATAATCCTTGGACACCTGCGGACAGTTTTACCCATTGCCAACTTTCTCCAAGTGCCTATCTAGGCAGTGATTATTTTGATCTCCATTATTTTCATGGAGTGTGTGAATTTGTTCTTTGGGGTGCTAAAGAGTCTTGTTGTATATGATTGGGTAGAAAGTATCAAGGACTTAGGAAATTATGAGGGAGCAGGAGTTGGGGAACTGAAGTGGGGAGACAGGAGGCTTAAACCCATCTCAGAGCAAGGTCAAGGGTCCTTTAGGGAGTAGCAGAGACAGAAGCCAAAAGTCCAAGTTTCCAACTTCCTGCCAACAGTCTCCAAAACCAGGGACTGGGAGCCTCCTCTCTCTTGTCCTTTCCTACTCTGAGGTCTCCAGCCCAGGGCACTCATCAAGAAATTCCAGACTTTATGTTTATGTGGACAACCATGGAGAGCTCTAAGTAGTATGTAGGCCAAGAAGGAAAGAACCAAAGAAAGGAAGGGGTACTCCCCCTTCCCCAACCTCAGTCTTCCCAGATCTCTAAGCACTGTTTGTGCAAGAACCCCTGCTCCCACCATTCAGGGGCAGGAGGAGCCAGCAAAAGAAAGCTAAAACACAACTGTGTCCGGCTTCTCACCCCCTGATCTGCGTCCCAGGGAGGGTGAGGATTTGGCGTGAAGGGCAGAGCGACTGGGGGATTTCTGGCCCCCGCCTCCCCCCACCCCTAACCCAACTCAGGCTGCAGTCTCTCCTCGTTGTAGCAGAGCGAGAGCAAAGGGACGGGCAGTAAAGATGAGTGATGGCGCGGAGACAAGCAGAAATACACCATCATGAAAATGCTAATGACTCCTTGCTCTCTTTCTTTATGGTTGGAGTAATACAGACTTCAATCATAAAAACAATCTCCCAACATTTTAATGGGCTCCATCATGCCCGCACTTGTCGGTATATTTGAAGAATAAATCACCCTCCCCGCTCGGAATGAATTCGCTGTCAAACTCGGCTCCCTCGGAGAAAATGGATGGGGAGCGAGGATGGAGGGGTTTTATTGGGGGGGGGGTTCTCCCCCCATAACTCCCTCCTAAATCGGGCTTTAGATTGTTGTGCGAGACGCCGGCATCCTAAGTGGGAGGAGGGGGGAATTGGAGAGGAGGTGAGCCTAGGGAGGGTTTGGGGATACAAGCGGCAGGGACTGAGGGACTCTACCCGCCCCTTGGATGGATGTGGAAGAGAGAAAGGAGCAGGAACTGTGGCGGCATCGGACAGAAGGGGCAAAATCTTGACACTGAACCGAGAATGTAAGGAAGATGCAAAAAGCATATAAGTACGCATTATTTCTGCGTTATTTGGTCGAATTTCTTTCAGACTAGGCCTGGCAGAGGCGCCAGGGAGAAGGGGAAAGTTCGAGAGATCTCTTTGGGGGAAGAGGAGGAAGAGAGGGCAAAAAACAAGCCCAGAAGTTCTCTCTCT
>NW_011896668.1:2536-4011 GCF_000151845.1 Pteropus vampyrus | reverse complement strand
TCTGAGTCTATTAGGACTTCTGGTTGCTGGCTTCTTTAGTTACAGGTCTGAGATACATGAGGCAAACAGAAACCCCAGGAAACTCACCATTATGTTGTTCCTTGGGTCACAAGTTTCCTAGACGGTCTGTCTTCTTCTCTCCACTTTTCAGAACCTTCTTATGTGTGTTTTATATATATTGTCCAAGATTTTTAGTTGTACTTAATGGAAGGACGAGGGAGAAGTAAGTCTACTCCATTTTCCCAGAAATGGAATTCTCCCATGTGTTCTAAGTCATATTATCCAATTTTAAAAATTGGGACATAAATCGAAGTTGTATTTGACTAATATATTTAACTTTGAGAAATCCAGATGCTATTAGGAAGAAGAAATGGATGCTATGTGGCCACAAAACACCACAAGCATCCTGTACACCCCAACAGTGTCTACCACAGTGTTGAGAGCATACTAGGCACCTGTGAAAACTTGCAGTTTAATGGGTTCATTCCTGACTGTTTAATTATCATTCTGGTCATGCTTCTTTGATCACTTGTCTACATTAATATTTACTGAGGCAATTATTTGGAAACAATTGGGTTTTACACAGAATCTTTCAATCCATACTCAGACTTAAAAATCACAATAAAAACTATAGTACAAAAAAAAAAAACCATGGAAATTGTCTACAGACACTTGGCAACACACTAGCCAGCCATCCAGTGAGGCTTGATAGTCTAGCTACCTCTATTCAACTTCCAGGCAATGTTCCCAGGGTCCCAAGTCACACAAAGAAGTAAAAATGTTGGCTAGAAAGAAGTGGCATAATTTGGAAACAATTGCTACAATGTGAAAGTCAGTTAATAGACTTTACTCTGATTTTTATAAGTATTTCTATAATAACATTTCACTCTCTCATTTCTTCTCAAAGACAGGGTTCTAGCTTATTCTTCTTTTTCACATTTTCTGTGTGTCTTTCAATAAAGTGATCAGAAACATGTCACTGATGAGAAAAGACCCGTTGTAGAAGCCTAACATGTGCAGCATCTAGTTTGATGCTCTCTTCCAGATATAGAATATGAAACCTTTATGTATCATGAAATGTAAAAATTACCAGTTCCCTGCTAATTCTGTCACTCGGAAAGTGTTAATTAGTATTAGTTGAAGGCAGATCATATTGGCCTTCATTAATTTATGTCCCTGTTCCTTTCTACCATAAAGAAAGCACTGTTATAATTGAAAGACAGTTCCACAGCTTCCCAGGTAGGATAAGAGAAGTATTGCTAATTTGCTCAGAGTCATACCTGCTTTATTCTATATTAGACCAAAAGAGAAAGTCCAAACTCCCAGGTAGCCTGCAGCGGGGAAAGTGTGCCTGATTCCAGCTGTTGCCTAGGAACCCAGGCAATCCCAGAAGGCAAAGGACAGCCCTTACTGAAAACCTCCCTGTCAAGTGTAATCATTTCTTCTTCACAATAAGAAGCTACTATTCCAAATTC
>NW_011896668.1:0-936 GCF_000151845.1 Pteropus vampyrus | reverse complement strand
TGGAGAATAAAATATCTTTAATTTTGACAGTTTACTAGCTTGATTTATAACTTTTAATAGATAGATGGTGTGTGAACTTCAACTTTTACCTCTTGCCTGGGTCCAACAAATGTAAGGGGTGATCCTGGGTCAACGAATCTAGAGCCTTGGCTGGTTCATGTGAAGCAGAGTAGGCCATGGTAAGGTGTTGGGATTTGATTCCAAGTTTGATGGGAAGCCATTAGATGGTTCTGAACTGGGTAGTGGCCAACTGGAAGCTCATACCTATTGTACAAGACCAATTCAACTTTGATTTTTTTTGGAAACCAAGTGATCAGAGTTGAAGGATTTCTCTATAACCGACCACTCTCCAAAACAAATGGTAAAATTGATAGATGTATCACAGGGATTCCAGAACCATCTCAGATCATACTACCACATTCAGGGAGTAGCCTGGTTCACCCAACACAAGAGGCACAGCTGACATGCAGCAGAGCCTTTTCTGGTAAAGAAAAAATTTCCCTGGAACAATTTCCTTTTGAGAGGTCTTGACTTTGCTCATGTAAACAATGGATTGAACAAATTGATTTTCTAGGATTAATCTATGTTATGTCCAGACAGTATATTCTCCACAATCAGACTGTCTGCTTTGACTCTTGGCTTCTCCACTTTCTAGCTATATGACCTTGAACAATTTATTTGACTCCTCTCTGTCCCTAAGGAGGTTAATGATATTATCTGCCTCATAGGATTATTGTAAAGATCAAACAAAATAAAGTAAGTGCAAAATTTAGAACAGGGCCCAGCATATAGTAAGCATTTAAAATTGTACCAATTGTGAAAAAAACTGGATAAGCCCAAATTGTTATGGAGACCCTCAGAAGTCACCCAAGTTCCCCATAGCCCTCAGGAGTGCTCTTTGTAGGACTTGAAGAGATAATTTTCTTTCTTTCTTTC
>NW_011896667.1:1935-4594 GCF_000151845.1 Pteropus vampyrus | reverse complement strand
TGTCCCAACATATGGTCTATCCTCGAGAATGTTCCATGTGGACTAGAGAAGAATGTTTAATCTGGTGTTTGGGGATGAAAGGCTCTGTAAATATCAATTATGTACAATTGATCTAATGCGTCATTTAAGGTTGATATTTCTTTATTGATTTTCTGTTTAGATGATCTATCCATAGCTGTCAGTGGGGTATTTAGGTCTCCTATTATAATTGTGTTTTTGTCAGTTTCTCCCTTTAGTTCGATTAGTAGTTTCTTTATATATTTTGGCCCTCCCTGATTGGGAGCATATATATTGATAAGTGTTATGTCTTCTTGATATATTTTCCCCTTTGTCATTATAAAATGTTCATCTTTGTCTTTCCTTTTTATATATTTTTATATCTTCCTCCCATCCAAGTACTAACCAGGCCCTACTCTGCTTAGCTTCTGAGATCAGATGAAATTGGGCATGTTCAGAGTGGTAGGGCTGTAGACTTTTTATATCTTAATGTCTATTTTGTCAGACATACATATAGCTACACCTGTTTTTCTCTGGATGCCATCTGCTTGGAGTATGGTTTTCCACCCTTTTACTTATAGTCTATATTTGTCCTCGTAGCTGAGATGTTTCTGTTGAAGGCAGTATATGGTTGGGTTTCATTTTTAAATCCAACCTGCGATGTGCCTTTTTACTGGCGAATTCAGTTCATTTACATTTAGGATAATTATTGATATATGAAATTTTCCTATAGCCACTTTATCTTTTGTGCTTCAATTTTTTCCCCCTCGTGTTTATGTTTGTTATTTTAGTTGGTGGCATTCTATGATTTTTCTCTCTGTTCCCTCTTTTTTTATGTTAAGTGTCTCAGTTCTAGATTTTTTTTTTTGTGGTTTCCATTAAGTTTATATAAAAGCCATTTCATATATAGCAGTCTTTTTTCTTCTGTGTGCATCTTACTTCTATTTCCCTTTGCAAATTCAGACCTTTACCCTCTCCCCTTTTCTGTTTTTGTTGTCTCAAATTATCCCTATTTATGCTGTGAGTTCATTTTTCTGTTGCAGTAGCTATTTCTTCTTCTCTCTTAAAAATGTCTTTACCTCCTTTAACCATTATGTAATATTTAAGTTTATAATACCCTATTCTAAATAAGGGTTGCAATTTCCTGTTTCTGCCTGTATGTTAGTCATCTTACTCATTGTTTGTATCTTTTTATTTTTTTGTTTCAGGTAGAATAATCCTCATCATGTTTCCTGTAATGTACACCTTGTGTTGAAAAATTCCCTCATTACACCATCATTATAATATGATGCATATGCCCGGAAGTTCATAAAGTTCATCAGTATAACAAACTGAATTCTGGGAACGAACATGTGCAGAAAGCAAATGATGAATCACTTACTCCTGTCCATCTTAGTTGTCAATCAAGAAAGCCCACTCCTCTATGAAAAGTAACCACTCACAGCAAATAGGGTTTAAAACTCCGAAGACTTTGTTACTGTGCCCTTGAGCCCATGAGCCTTTGAGCCACACTTTTCTTGCTCAGGCCTGCTTCCATGTATGGCAGTGTACTATTGTTTCTAATAAAGCCATTCTTTTCTGCTATATTTCGGTGTCTTGCTCAATACTTTGTTCAAGACATCAAGAACCTGGACAAAGTACTGAGACGAGAACCCCTCTCCAATAACACAGTGATGTGTTCCAATATTTTATAAAGCTTTCTTTCTGATGGCTAGTATAAATCAAAAGGCAATGTGGTATCCTAGAAGAATCCTAGACTTAGGAGCCTAAAGATCTGGCTCTTGCTATACAGTTTTGGATAAGTCACTAAGTTGTCTTTGCCTGGAAACTCCTGCTCTTATAAGAAGAATAGATGAAAACAGACATCGTTAAGTGCAGGGAATACTTTTCAGTCTAATGCAACAACAGGTCATTTTACCAAAACCCAATTCCCTGAATGGCCTATATGCAAAATTTAATTGTTCCTTTTAACAATTTATCGTTTACAAGTACTACATTTATATTTTAGGAAAATTATAGAACACATATTAACATAAAGCAGAAAATAAAAACCATCTGCTCATTATCACTGTTAATATTTGGGTGCATAACATTTGATCTTAGATTATATTGTATATACTAGAAACAATTTCATTAAAACTATATTATTGGCATCTTTTCATGTCAATAAATAAATTTCAGCAGCATTATTCTTAATGACTTTATAATATCCCTTCAATGAGGGTACAATCATTTAGTATGTCAATTCTTCTTGGATTGACATTTTTTATGTCCAATTTTCACTAAAATAAACACTGCTGAGTTGAATGTACATTTTTGCAAACCTAATCATTTGTTTTCTGAGACAAATTGCTAGAAGTTAAATTGCTAAGTCTAATGGTACACTCTCTATTAAGAATATTTCTGAAATGTTCTCACGAAAGGCTTTTCAGTTACGCTTCTGCCTGCAATGTATAAACATGCTTTTCCCTCCATGTCCTTCTTCTCAAGTTCCTAACAAATTGAGCCAATTTGGTGCAAAAAAAAAAAAAAATGATATTGCCTTACTTAAATTATCTTTCTTCAATTATAAGTTTTGTTGGGCTTCAGGAATTTAATTTTATGTTTCTTAGCCTAGGCAGTTCATAGGTTGTATTTGAATATTTAAATCTACTTTATTGAC
>NW_011896667.1:0-830 GCF_000151845.1 Pteropus vampyrus | reverse complement strand
GGTTTTCAAGTCTTTGGAGTAAATACCCAGTAGAGGGATTGCTGGATCATATGATAGATCAATTCTTAGTTTTTTAAGGAACCTCCATACTGTTTTCGATAGTGGCTGTATCAATTTGCAGTCCCACCAGCAGTGTATGAGGGTTCCTTTTTTCTGCATCCTCTCCAACATTTGTTATTACTTGTCCTGTTGATTATAGCTATCTAAAAGGTGTGAGATGGTATCTCATTGTGGTTTTGATTTGTATTTACATAATTGGTAGCAATGCTGAATATCTTTTCAAATATTTGTTGGCCGTTTGTATGTCTTCTTGAGAGAAGTATCTGTTCAGGTCCTCTGCCTATTTTTTGATTGGATTATTTGCTTTGTTGTTGTTGTTGTTGTTGTTATTGAGTTGTATGAGTTCTTTGTATATTTAGGCCCTTATCAGAGGTGTTGCTTGCAAATATATTTTCTCATTCGGATTGTTGTCTCTTTACCTTGTTGGTGGTTTCTTTTGCTGTGCAGAGACTTTTTAGTTTGATGTAATCCTATTCATTTATTTTTGCTTTTACTTCCCTTCCCTTTGAGGTCAAATTCATAAAATCCTCCTTAAGTCTAAGGTCCTTAAGTTTCATTCCTATGTTTTCTCTATGCATTTTATTGTTTCAGTTCTTATATTCAGGTCCCTAATCCAATTTGAGATAATTTTGGTGTGCATTGATAGAAAACAGTCTAGTTTCATTCTTTTGCAGGTGGCTTTCCAGTTTTCCCAGCACACAGCATCATTTATTGAAGAGGCTTTCCTTTCTCCACGGTATGTTTTTGGCTTTTTGGTCAAAAATTATTTG
>NW_011896666.1:2996-3581 GCF_000151845.1 Pteropus vampyrus | reverse complement strand
ACTCCACTTCCGCTGGGGACCAGCTTTCCCCAGCCTCTGCAGGCGGCTCTGTGATGTTTGCCCAGCCATCCTGGGGCAGGGCACCCAGGACAGGAGGACTTTTTGTTTGGAGTAATTCTCTTCCTGATGAGGGGGCCCGGTCCCTGTCCTGATGCTACTCGGCCCTTCAGTGCCCATGCCCGCTTCTGCTGCCTGGCAGTGCTTCCTCTGTGCCACAGCCTGGCCAACCTCTAACCCTCACTGCTGACGGCATCTGGGAGCCCTTAACCACCAAGCTGCCGCTCATGGCTCCCAGCAGGGTGGCACTTGGGCCGTTTGACTGGGCAGACATCCAGGCGCTTGTGTGGGCTTGTCTGGTCTATGACCACCCTTGGGGAGGAAGCAGGCGTTAACAGGGGAAGTTCCCAGACAGCATTCTAGACCAACTAAATAGATTCCAGGGTGGGCATCCAAAATTCTCCATTTTAAATAAGCTCCAGCGTGATTCTTATGCACACTAAAGTTTGGAAACCATTGGTGTGACTTTTTTCTTATTTTTATTGAGGTAAAACTCATACAGTAGCGAAGCACACAGATCCTAAGTGT
>NW_011896666.1:0-2421 GCF_000151845.1 Pteropus vampyrus | reverse complement strand
TATGTGCGTGTATAGGAGGGGACAGGCAAAGGACACAGAGCAGATACGGAAACCGGCAGTATAAGAGGATCAACCATCTACTCTGTGTCAGGCCCTGTGTTAAGTGTGCAGACTGCAGAGACAGACAGGACCTGCCCTGAGGGGCTCCCAGCCCAGGGGAAGAAAAGAGAGAAAGTGAGATGATGGTGGTTCTGACAGGAAAGGCGAGGAGAGATGGAGACACAGCTGTGAAAGGCGAAAGGAGCAGCTGGAAGGGAGAAGTGAGCATACACGGCTGGAAAGGAGGAGCCAGAGCCCTATCGAGACCAGGGATGTACTGGAGCAGCTGGTGCAAAGCAGGGAGGAAGAAACTGGGAGGAGGAGGAGGAGCCTGCTGGCCTCACCCCTGGACTGGGGAGGGGAAGCCATCCACGCAGCCTGGAAAGACTGCTCACAAATGGCTTTACAGACATCAGCTCATTGGTTCTTGGTGAAGTGTTGAGGAGTGGGGCTGACAGAAAGTGCGTTCGCCCGGCTAGTGAATGGGACGAACCAATGAGCAAAATATATTTCTGGTGGTTTATTCCCTGTTATATAAAAAGGAGTCAAAGACCCAGGAGTTCTCAATCACTGGGCCTCTAGCTTATCCATTTTCTGAGTTGAGGCAGTGGCAGAGGCAGGGAATACAAATTTATTTTCATGTAGATCCAAGCTAAATATAATTTTTATAATAATAATAATAATAGCAAACACTTATAAAGCACTTACCATGAACCAGGCTGTTCCAAGCACTTAACATTTATTAATTCATTTGCATAATAAATATACCAGGGACAAAAAGTACTAATGCATTTCAAAGCCAAACACACATGACTTTTGAACTATCCATCTCCTTTTCCCACACACACTTTGAAAGTCGATTATGGACTGTTGACCACTGACGGAGCTCTGAGCCAGCACACCCCTGCTTGAGTGACCGCGAAGCAGCAGTCCTGGGAGGCTGGATTTGGAAGCAGTTCCAGGAGCACTTGAATGATTCCAGATGCTAGTGGGCCAGACAGGCTCACTCTGTCCCTCCTCATCCTCTGAGCTGAAGTGCTGCAAGCCCGGCCCTTTGCTAGGTGCTCTGGGAGACGAGGCCCAGGAGACATCCTGAAGGATATGGCTACTCGTTAGAGTGAGTGTGGCCCTCTCTCCAGGGACTGCTCTCTGCTCATTACCAGAGCCAGAATCCATGCATCGCACCATTGTGGATGCCACTAAGCCTGATTGTCACCAGGAAACTAGTTTCTATAGCGACAGAGGTACACTAGACCCTTGACATTCTCAAGGGACACATTATAGCCCTTCATGAATCCATAGATTAAAGACTACCATGTAATTTTCCCCATAAAATGCAATAAAGTATGACCGAGAAATGCGATGCTGGCTAATGAGGGCAAAGTCACCTAACTCCCAGCTCGCCAGGTGCTTTCCCCAAATCACTCTCACAGCACCTGCAAATCAAATGTGTGTGTTGAGGGGGAGTGGGAGGAGGTTGGTACAGGAAACCACTTTATGATAAACCCGAGAATGCCAAATGTCTGCTGCTTTTCAAACGACAGGTAGCAAAGAGGGACTTTGACTAAACATGTTTCTCTCTGCTGCCACATTAAGACAAGGGAAAAGCAGGAAAAAGGTACAGGCCCTTAAGGGCAAGAGAGAGGAGCCCAAAGTGAATCAGTGATGTCTATACAGTTTGGGAAGTTGAGAAACTAACTGACTTGGCTTAAAAGAGAAAGTAAAACTTAGAAACATCCCCCTTTCACCCCAAAGAAGGAACCAATGAGAAATGGACAGATTCCTGCCACAGAATCACAGAAGGCTCAGAAATTGGTGCCATCTGAAGACAGGATGTGGGGCAGGGCCCAAAGCAGGAGAGCGATACCCCAGAGTGGTTCTTCACCCCATTTCACCACAGAACTATCCCTACTTTACCCGAACAGCATCCTGGAGAGAACTTTATTCTCCAGGGAGACTGACCCCAAGAAGCGCTGGCTTAGGGACATGGGTACAAGTATGGGTGGAGATGAGGCAATGTATTGAAAAATGGGGATGTGCTGAAAGTTTGCAAGCCAAATAGGGGAGCTTCTTGCCCTTTTTTTCCTGTTGTCTCTAGGAATGCCAGTAGCTGGGCAAATGGTGACATTTGGGGGACATTCCACTGAAAACTCCCTTGGTGAGACGGACCAGTTAGCAAGCTCTGCACATGCACAGCACTTTTGGTCAATTTTTAAATGTCTCACTAGTGAATATGAGCCAACGGCCAAGGATTACTAGATTTTCGAGGAAAGCATCCAGTATAAAAAAACATAAGCCAAAATAAACAGAAAACAACTCGAAGAAAGCAAACATTACACAGTGAGTAAAAGAAAACAGAAAAACTACTGCTGCCACCACAAT
>NW_011896665.1:1321-2446 GCF_000151845.1 Pteropus vampyrus | reverse complement strand
CTGCATCATCCCGCTCAGTGTCATTCTGTTCTGCTACCTGCAAGTGTGGCTGGCCATCCGAGCGGTAAGCTCCTGTGCCCTCTTGGCTTCTCCCCCAGCTGGTAGGATCATGAGGGCCAGGGACGTCTGGGCAAGGACAGAGAGTCACCCAGCTCATGCTCCTGCCCCCAAAGCAGATGCGGATCTGGCAATTTCTTTGGGGCTGCAGTTACAGCTCTGGCTCCCTTGTCCTCGTCCCTATAGGATGGGCAAGGACTGTGCCCCAGTCTGTGGAGGGGCCCAATAGGGAGCGGAGCTGCTTTCCTTCTGACCCAGGACAGTTCCCTTGGGGAAGCCAGATCTGCAAATGAAACCTGCAAATCGAGGGGTGTCTTTAAAAGGCTGCCGCCAGAGGGTCCTTGTCCCTTTCACAGACCGTTGGGGCAGGCTAGGGAGTGGACTCACAAGTGCCATCTGCGACCCCAGGCCCACTCTCCACCCTCCTCCCTGGGAAGCTGGTCCCATCCACAGCCATTCCCCCACCCTCATCCCCACAGGCTGAGCTACCCCTGGGGAGCCCTTGTAGGAAATCAGAGCGAGGCAGGAGAGGTTGGGTCCTGGGGTGCTAAGAGCTTTGCGCCCCCTTGTGAAGAACACCGTAAGTTGTCTCTTTATCAATCAACTAAGCTCCAATTAGCTAATCTGGATGTGCCATCTGTCCTCGTTGGGATCCTGCTTGGCACAGGTGGCAGGAGGCCCTTCGGGGTGGTGCCTTCCCTATATGAAGCTGCTTGTGCCCACAATCGGATCAGCATGTGCTTGTAAGCTCTCTAGAGTGGAGGCCGTGGGCTCAAGATAAGCTCCACTAACCTCGCTACCTTCAGTCCGACTTCCTCCCCCCACCCCGTTGGTGGCCAGGGATCAGAACCAACTTAGCTGACTCCCACAGGTATCCAACCATGGCTTGGGCCGTGTTAGGTCTGATTGGAGACCCCAGGCTCCAGAACGTGTCCTCAGCCCTCACGGTTGCCCCTCGTGCCCACTTAGCTGTCTGCAGTCAGTCCCTGCCCACAGCAGGTCGTGGCGGCCTCTGTCTTCTCCTTGTCAGCCCATGAGACCTGAGCACAGGAGGGGACACACTGATAA
>NW_011896665.1:0-346 GCF_000151845.1 Pteropus vampyrus | reverse complement strand
ACAATCGGATCAGCATGTGCTTGTAAGCTCTCTAGAGTGGAGGCCGTGGGCTCAAGATAAGCTCCACTAACCTCGCTACCTTCAGTCCACTTCCTCCCCCCACCCCGTTGGTGGCCAGGGATCAGAACCAACTTAGCTGACTCCCACGGGTATCCAACCATGGCTTGGGCCATGTTAGGTCTGATTGGAGACCCCAGGCTCCAGAACGTGTCCTCAGTCCTCACGGTTGCCCCTCGTGCCCACTTAGCTGCCTGCAGTCAGTCCCTGCCCACAGCAGGTCGTGGCGGCCTCTGTCTTCTCCTTGTCAGCCCATGAGACCTGAGCACAGGAGGGGACACACTGATAA
>NW_011896664.1:1793-3413 GCF_000151845.1 Pteropus vampyrus | reverse complement strand
CCCCACGCCCCCACCTGCCATGTGCTTAGGGCTCAGTCCCCTCCATACACGGTGGCCTCTTACCCGCCTGTGCCCCAGCCTCCCCAGTCCCACCCTCCTGCCCCTCCCACGAGCCTGGTGCCCCTCCTGGGCGCTCGTCAGCAAATGCGTGAGCGACGTTTCCTTCCCACACACGTGGCAGCACTGTCTGCACCAGGAAGCAGCAAGCGTTTTCTGGAAAATGCCAGAGAGTAAATATTTTTGACTCTGCAGGGCAGACTCTGCAGGTTTCAGTTGCAAACATGCCTCTGCTGTCAGAGCAGAAAAGCCGCCACAGATGACCTGGAAGCGAATGCGCGTGCGCGTGCGTGTGCGCGTGTGCCAGTAAAACTTTATTAACGAAACCGAGGGAGGGCCGGATGTGGCTCGCGGGCTGCAGTTTGTGATTCTCGGTCTACGCCATCTTTTACTTTGAACTCTGTCCACTTAGCAGCATGTCTTGGACTTCGCTCTGAATCTGGAAGGTCATGACCCCTGCATGCTTCCGTGTCCTGTCCCAAGGGTGGCCCGACCCGCGTATAACAAGTCCCTCTTGACAGACATTTGGATCGTTCTCTGCCTTTTGCAGTAACTCCTAGAGCCTCAGGTGTAACTAGTCATCCCTTAGCGACAGCACGTGGGGACCGTGGATGCCGGGCAGAGGGTGTCTGCCGAGCAGGGGGGTGTCTGGGGCATGGCGCCAAGCCACCTCTCCTGGCCAGGTGGCACCGGCCGGCATTCCTGCCGGCTTCTGGCAAGCGTGCCTGCTTTTCTTCAGTCTCACCCATGCTGCTGGGTCACTTTTTTGTCACTTGTCCGTTGGGGGTTGGGTGGGGGGGGGGGGGCTGTGTTAGTTTGCTAGGGCTGCCGTGACGAAGCTCCACAGACTGGGGGGCCTAAATGCGTTTTCTTACGGTTCTGGAAGCTGGAAGTCCACGATCCCGATGTTGGCAGGATCGGTTCCCCCTGAGGCCTCGCTCTGGGCTTGTAGATGCCGTTTCTACCCAGGGTCCTCGTGTGCTTGTCCCGAGCTCTGCACGTATCTGTGTCCTGTCTCTTCTTAAAAGGACAGTAGTCGTACTGGATCATGGCCCAGCCCGGTGACCTCACTTTACCTTAATCCTTGAAAGACCCGTTTCCACACACAGCCACATTCTGAGGTCCTGGGGTGAGGGCTTCGCATATGGGTTTGAGGGGCCAGTGGCTGTTTGAATTTGCGCCGAGGAGCCTGCCCATTGACCCCGGGGACGCATCTGTGCCTGTGCACGATGGGCCAGGCCACAGCTGGGCATGTTGGGGCTCAGAGTCCAGGCGCTAGAGAGGGGGTGTGAGGGGTGGGAGCCAGTGGGGCCTGTCGGGGTGCCCGGGGTGCCCCGAGCTGCCTCCCCGCCCGCCCCCCCCATTCCCCGGCGTCAGCTCCAGCTGCATCAGGCCACAGAGCCCATGGTGCCATTTGCAGAGCACGCAAACGGAGACCACCTCGTCATGTCAGCCCTGCCCCGACCCACGGTCCTGCCAGTCACCGAAACCCGGCTCCCCAGGGAGAGGGGCGTGTCCTCCTCAGGCCCTCACCCCCCTCTCCTGGGTTGGTAGCAACTGGAA
>NW_011896664.1:0-313 GCF_000151845.1 Pteropus vampyrus | reverse complement strand
ATGGACCTTGAGGCCGGAAGGCCTGGTGTCAGCGGGTCCTCGCTGGGTCTTGGCGTCCTTATAAAATGTGCGTGCTCCCTGCGAGGGACCCACGATGGACGCCTGGCACGTAGCAGGTGCTCCGTGAACACAGGCCGCCTGCGTCACTGCAGTGACTCTGTTACTCCGACTTCCCCCCGGCGTCCCGCCCCACGAGGATACGGGCTCCTGCGTAACCCCCCGTTAACCTTCCTGTTCTCTCTTTCTTGTCCTTCTGTTGTAAACGTTCAGAAACCTTTGGTAAGTCTCGTTTCTTCACCACGTCAACTAACGT
>NW_011896663.1:3769-5787 GCF_000151845.1 Pteropus vampyrus | reverse complement strand
AAAAAAAAAAAAAGCATATCCATAGGCTCTTCCCACATATAAAGAACAGAATGCTTTAGAGTTTAAAATATAATAAGATTAACTTTTAAATTGAGTTGATAAAAGAGTAAGTTAAATTGAATTACTAGAGTGGTTTCACTTTTAAAAACTGAATAAGGCCTTTGAAATTAATTTAGTTTTGAACAAAATGTGCTCAATGTAAGTTTTGTTTATTAATTTGTCTTTGGCATGACTTTTGAATGAAAAACAGAGTTATTTTAAAACTTTGTTTTTTATAATTACAGCTCTACGTCTAACTTTTTTCCTTAATAAACATGAATTATACTCCACTCGCAGGTGGAAGCCCCATCTGCACATTGATTTACATTGCATAGACTCTTAGTGTAGTATGCATTAAGTCCTCAAACCACTTACTTATTTGACATATTTAATTTATTTTAATCTTTAATGATATACTTTTGATTCATGGTAGAAATAATCTTAACTTATAGCCTCAATATTTCATTTTAACTAATGAGAAACATTCTGAGCAATTAGAGAGACTACCTATTTTTTAAAAATGGAAATATTAAAAGACAGATAATTCTATTTGAAGATTAAATCTTTAAGAATTATGAAGGAAGGCTAATACCTTAAGGGTGTAGTGGTTAGGAGCATGGGCCCTGAATCAGCTAGACCTGTCTTGTTTATAATCTCACTCCATAACTTTTCGGATTTGTGTTTGAGGAAGTTTGCATTGTCTTTATTAGACCCAGGTTCCTCCTATGAAAAACAGGATTATGATAGGGTTGCTCTGATAATTAAATTAGAACTAATGTGGCTAGCACATAATGTTACTCATTAAAGCATAGCTTTTATATTATGCACCATTTAACAGATTGCATTATATTCAAACATACAGATTACTGACAAAGACTCACTAATATATGCATGTAAGATGCTTAAATATATTTTGAATATATAAATGAAAGGATGTTATTGAATACCTACTTATCCTGAGCGCTCTGCTAGCCATTAGGGATATAGAGTTGTACAAAAACAGGAATGGTCCCAAGCTTAATGGTAGAGCTATTAAGAGAGACCATTGCCGTACAATGATTTAACATTTTGGGGTGGTCCTGAGAGGATCATACTATATAAAACTTTGAGATGTTATTGGGAAACTACTATGAATTTTGCTCTCTCCAAGACTAATATGTGGAAATGAGTTACCGAGCTGTATGAATGAGTCTAGGTCTATATCAAGCACATGGTTCAATTTTGTTTGATTTTGCAGTGTTAGCTAAGTGCTGGTGATTGCTGCTATAGTGATTTAGTGCTATAATAGTGACATAATGCAATGATACATGTAATAATTTTCTTCTTAAATGTAGTATCTTAAAGCAACAATAAATGTTTATTGTTATTATTTTATATAGTTTCTGTGAGTCAGGAGTAATTAGAGCTACTTAACTGGCTTACGAAGTTTTAGTCAAGATGTCAACTTGGGCTGAAGGCTCAACTAGATCAAGAAAATCCACTTCCTAGATGGTGCATTCACATGTCTACCAAATTAGAACTGGTTGTAGTGGGAAAGAGGCTTCGATTACACTCTAGCTTCCTCTCAGAATACATCATTGCAAAGGGCTCAGAGCAGAAGCCACATAGACTTTCCTGACCTAACCTTAGAAATCATGCTGTACCATTTATGCAATACCTCGTAGTTATATAAGTCAGCCACATGTAATGAAGAAGGTGACTAAATAGGAGAATGAATAACAGGTGAGAATAATGGGGGCTCATCTTAGAGACTGGCTACAATAGTTAAAGTAAAAATGAGAATTACATGTATATAGTGCACTGAGATAAATGCAAAAGATTTGAAAGTAAACGAATGAAGTTTGGTGTAAATATCATTTTTTTTAATATTATATACCCTTGTTAGAATTGTAAAAGTAAAATTGTAAAAGGACAGATAAGAAATGTTAAGTTGAATAAAACTTTTAATGAAAATCTGCTTTGTATGTTTATGAGAAATT
>NW_011896663.1:0-2104 GCF_000151845.1 Pteropus vampyrus | reverse complement strand
CAGACAACATGGTCAGCGGAGAGGAATATTCTGACTGGCTAGAACTGTGTTTCATGCCTACTCATATAATGAAAGGTGTAAAGCCAATTCCATTCAAACCACATCACTGAGATATAGGAGAAGCATGATTCCTCAAAGGAAGAAAAAAAAAAGATTCTATAATCAGAAAGGGAAATAGATACTCAACAACTCTCCTACTCTCCCCACTCCCAAATCCATTATATCTGCTAACCTAAATTTCAAAGGTGTAGGGCTTTGGATCTTTATTTTTAAAAGGTTCCCCAGGAATTTAGGAACCACTAGTCTACTCTATATTATAACCTTTATCATTTCTGGATAGATAGGATAACAGATAGAAAATAAATCGGGTCATTAATTCTTACTGAAACTCAGTAGGTATCCTGGGCTTCAAAGTCGCACTAATTAGATCCCCAGAAAGTATGTGAAGGACATGGCAGTATTTGCCATGAACTATAGTCTAAGAAATCCGTAGTATTACTTTGTATGAATGCCCACAGTATAAATTCCTGTTAAAATCATTTCTTGGTGAGTTGATGCTCTTTTTCCCATCAAATTATAGAAATTACTTATCTAATTACTTTTGCCTTCTTACTTGGGATGCAAGGAAGCTCAAAGAAATGTTATGGTTTTGCCAGAGTAATAATAATAGTCTTTTTGGCTAGTATTTCTTTCCTCCACTTCTTCATGACTTTGTCATACAATGTCTAATTTTATAATAATAATATGAGCCATGCCAAATCATACTGGGAAGAGAAATTAGAAATTGTTATTAAAAATTAATTTTCATAATTAGGAAATATTTTATAAAAGTATATAACATGTAGCCATATATGTGTGTGAATATACACACATGTGTATATATGTATGTATATAGAGAGAGACAAAAGGGACATTGATTTTAGTTTACAAATGAAATATTTCTAATGAATTAAGTTAAACAAGCACTTATTGAGCACCTACTATGTGTTAGGATCTGAAGGAAATATAAAGATAAAAAAGAGGTAACTCTCCTTTGAAAGAATTGACAAATAATACTGATAACTAAGGCATATGTAATAATTTCAAACAATAGAGATGATCTCAAGGAGTATAAGGGTCTGCTTATTAAGAGTAACAGCAAACCTTGACAGACAACTTGTTAGTGCTAATTTGACTATTGTTTCTAGATATATTGAATATACTGTTCAGAGGTATTTTTACTTGGGTCTCCAGCTTAGATTTCTCAAATGATTAGGGCCTGTGGCTAGTAAAAAGAAAGCTCAGAACTGGGGCAGGTGACCTTCTCTGACTTTTGGTTCTACCATTTAACAGCTGCTGTATGTTTCTCATCAGGTTCCTTTTCCTTTTGAGCTTTTGTCTCCCCATCAATCAAATGGCAATGATGGCTGCACCTAACCTAAAGGATAGTTGTAAAGATCAATGATACAGTTTATATAAAATAGTGGAAGCATCAATACAAATATTAGTTATTGATATTGTCATCAGCCTTAGAGATTTCCTGTAATCTTAATTCTTCTGTAGCAGATATTATATCCTCAAATTAAAGGTAATATTTATTATCTTGCTAACCCACAGAGATTTAGAGAAGCCTATTAGAAAATATCTCTCAATATTTGGCATATTTCAAGATCTCCAGGCACAAAATATCTCATGTTCTCTTTACTTTCTCAATTCCCAGCCACTGCACCCATATCTAGAAGTAGCCTCATGCTCTAAAATAAAAAAGTTATGATTTGTCTATGGCCGTGCTACCCTGAACAAGCCCAATCCCATCTTATCTTGGAAGCTAAGCAGGGTTGGGCCTGGTTAGTACTTGGATGGGAGACGACCTAGGAAGACCAGATGCTGTAGGCATAAAAAATAAAAAATAAAAAAATAAGGATTGTAAACGACAAGGTGCTTACAATCTGTGAGGTCAACCAAAGATTGCCTTGCCAAAAAAAAAAAGTTATGAATTACCAACTTCTGAGTTTTCTCTGCCATAGAAAATTGGGCTTACATTTTCCTCTTATTAGAAAGTTTGATATTAGTGAAAGATTTTTAAATTATATGATGGCCCACAAAAAGTTCAAGTTCATCCATA
>NW_011896662.1:3991-5095 GCF_000151845.1 Pteropus vampyrus | reverse complement strand
GGTGTAGTCAGAAAATCTATCCAATGTCAGAGAAGCGAATAACGCACAAAATTTTGCCGCCCTACAGAATTTAATGCTAGTCAGAATAGTGTAGGGAACATTGCAAACAATTGCGTAATGAGAGTTAAAGTGGATTTATTTTTATTTTTGCAGAATAATGTAGGAAATAAATCACTTTCGAGATGATGCTATTTCTAGAGAAAAGCAGTACTAAGCTGGGTGAACAAAAACTAGCAAACAGCCCCGTCCCTTCCCTTTTGACCCGTTTCTCCATCCCCCAGGTGTGCTCACTGGCCCTGGTACTATCCACCTGGGTGGTGCTGAAGCAGGAGTTCACTCTCCGCTTTCTGAAGCCATTCCCAGTACAGCCCTAATACTCTTGGTCTCCTTTTGCTTCCAAAATCAGGATCTGTCAACCGACTTCTGCCTGAAGACTTTCTAATCACGCTTACTATGCAAATCTAAACTCCGCAGTTTCCGACAGAGGACTCTGCCAATAATCTTTTATTGAAGATCCTTCCTCTTGGCCATCCTCGCCAACTATATCTTAAACACATGCCGGTTGCCTTTTACAGGGTTAATAGCTCACCCATCAAAATCTGTAAATACATGTGATTCATTACACTGTGTCATTCCTGAGACAAGAATATGCGTAATGGAAATACAAACCCACAAGAAGATGCAGCTCCTTGAACGGATATTGGTTATTTCCTTTTTCTCTTTCTTGTCCTACATTCCCAGTCCCTTGGCCATTTCCCCTACGCTTTGGAAAGACATACTTCCTGAAATTTAAATCACAGGCTAGTGATTTCCTGCTCCGCTTCCCGTCTCCCTTACGCCTCTCAGTTTCCTCCTGTTTGCCTGAAGCCGGATCCGCGAGCGATGGTGACCAATGGTCTCCCCGCTTTGCTGACCAAGGTGGTATCTAGATTCCGTCTAGCTCCTGGGTGTAGTGTCGCTGAACCCTAGTATCTACACCCTCCCTCCCAATCCTCTCCTCCAACTGCCGGGTACCGCTCTAGGAGGAGCCTAAATGTCTTCTCCGGGAGCTGAAGGGGATTGTGCTGCGTAAACAGGATTAACTCTCTCGCCCCCAGCCGCGTT
>NW_011896662.1:0-726 GCF_000151845.1 Pteropus vampyrus | reverse complement strand
AAAAAAAAATCATTAGTTTAGTGGTTCTCAACCCTACCTACACATTAGAATCACCTAGAAAATCTTAAAATAAATTTACCAGTGCCCAAACTACATCCTAGACCAACTGAACCCTAATCTCTGGGGTTTGTGATGGGACTGGGTATAGCTAGGTTTTTAACAGCTCCATAGATGAGAAACTAAAGAAGAGGACCATTGATAGGGTCCTACTAGGCCTCGTATAAGTATTCTGGATGAGAATACTGAGGTCAGTTCAGAGAGATTAAGTAGCTATGGTCACATGAGTGATTAGTTGAAGAACTCAAGCCTCCTGAACTTGCAGAACTTTCTACCATACCTGTCTCCTCTAGCCAAATTTTCCTGCCTAGGATTGTGGTCTGACCAGGACAGGGTGCCTAAGCTAATTCCTACCACATGTGGCCAACTCAAGTTTATTACAGGAACATTTCCATTGGTGGTGTGGCGGTCCCACTGGAGCTGAAGTCTAAAGAGCCTGATGGGGACAGAATTGTTTATACGGGCACATACGACACAGAAGGTGTAGCCCCAACCAAGAGTGGAGAACGGCAACCCATCCAGATCACCATGCCGGTAAGGCCTGCTTGTGGGTGTTGGTGTTGGGGTGTGGTGCCAGGCAAATCAAAACCATAGAAAACAATCACTATCTCCCCTTAAGGAAAGGTATAAAAAGAAATGTTATGAAATTATGAATTATTATCTCAATTC
>NW_011896661.1:3796-6364 GCF_000151845.1 Pteropus vampyrus | reverse complement strand
CATTTCTAAGCAGCTTTAATTTTTCCAAATGTATCTGGCATGTTTCTTAATTTTGTATAGCTAATGTCATCCCGGAAGAAGTTTGTGATTTTAATCTGTAGCTATTTTAAGTGCTTAGAACTCAACTATTTAGATTGAGTTTGAAGAATGCAGCAATGATAGAGATTTTAAAATTTTCCTTGCGTCGTTTTAGAATTCTGAAAGCATTAAGAAAATGTAGTGCAGATGAAATACATTAGGACATTCATCTTATATTAAGATCTAAAGCTCTACCTGGATATTAAAAGGTATATGTCTAGCTAAAAGCAAAACCGGCTTTGAGATAACAGAAAGAGGCAAAGCTTGTCTTTGCATCCTTTGAGCCATACCCTTTGGGCAGTCCCAGAAGCCAGACACCTTATTTCTTTGTGAAAACCAGTATCCATATCTCTAGTTTCATATTTTCTCCTGCAGTCATATTCTCAGTAACTCAGGAGAGAATACCTTCTCTGCATACTAATCTATTTAACTCACATCTACTGATGCATAAAATGAATGCACTCTATTCAAAGAGCAGGATAATTCTGACTTGAATAAGTAATGCCACAATGGTAGTATAAGCAGTAGACAGAGTGATGCCTTTGCAATCAGCTAGATCTTTGTTTTAAAATTTCTACTCATTACCAGCAAGTGGTTCAATTTTTCTGAATATCAGTTTTCTCATTTGTGAAATGGGGTTGTTGTGTGGACCAGAGACACTGTATGTGAAGTGCCAGCACAGTGTCTGGCATAGTCCCAGGGACTTAATTCTAGGTTATTATTTTGGCTGATAATCTCAGGAATTTGAAGTAGGCCAGTGGATAAGATATTTTTGGTGCTCCTACAAAAGACTTAAAGGCTGTTTTATTCATATAATTTGTGAGACCTCTTTGATTAAATGCCGGTGCTTTACATCAGTAATGCACTCAGCAAATTGAATACTTTCTATGTATGATCTTTAAAATAACAGGCATGATCTTCTTTATAACAGCTCTTGACTTTAGTATAGGTTTTTATCATTCTCAAATTTCATTAAAAAACATGTTATGTAATTTTTCTCCTGACAATCCCAGCAGTTAGGCAGAGCAGAAATATACCCATTTAGAAGATGATAAAATTGAGTATGGCAATTGGGGGTCTGGCAGAAAGCATAACTTATTCAATTTGGGTAATGTGAGGAGAGTTTAATAAACACACTATTTATAATTGTACGATTTATAAGTGAGGAAACCACAAAGAATAGCACTGTACCCCAGAGCTAGTAACAGCAGAAACCATTGGTCCCCTGCGGCCTGAGAGGTTAAGAGTGGTAGGAGGAGTCACTTGAATCCACAGAGAGAGGGCTGCCTGACAGGACTGTGACCTGGTTTAAGACTGCAGCCATTCAGTCCAAAGGACCGGAGCCAAGGGAACAAATATTTGACCATCTACTAGCTCCCTTTGATCTATTGCCGTTGCTCCCATAAGCCAAACTCAGGTGGAAGTTAGGGGTTAAGGAAATCCACTAATACAGTCCATAATAGTTATCACACTAAGTTACAGAGCAGAGTGGTGAAGAAGCAGTGGATAGAAAATGGAAGCTGGAAATTATCTAGAACACTGCATTTTAACAAGGTCAGATGCTTTGGGCTAAGATTATACAAATTTGAGAGTGAGGACTAGACCTCAGGTGCTTTATAGACTAATTCCTTTTTATTTAAACATACCATGTTATCTCTTTTTATCTTAAAAAGTTGTCCCCCTCCTATGGTTGTTCCTTTTATACAGTTTTTATTCATTTCTGCCTTGCACTATTCATTTATTTAATTACTTATTCATTTAACAACGATATAGTGAATGCCTACTATCTACCACGCACAGGGATTAATAAAGGCAGACATAGTCCCTGCGTCTGTGGTGTTGTAATACAGACTTTCATTAAATGTTCACACTAGTGTATGCATAAATGCAACTGAGATAAATGTCTGAAAAAAGGAACATTCACCTGATTTTGACTTTGGATTTTAAGGACAGTTTCCCTGAGGAAATCAAGCTTCACCTGAGACCTGAAAGCTGAGCAGGTGTTAACAAATTGAAGAGGGGGATAGGGTGGAGAAATTTATAAACAGTGGGAACAACACGTGCAAATTCCTTGTGACCATAGGGAAGTATGGCATCTGGAATAAAACAAAGCCTATATGAGAGGGGCACAGAGAAATAAAAGAGAGAAGGTAAGAGGTGGGCTCAAGGAGAAAGCCAAGGATCTGTTTTGGATTTTGGTATTTTTCCCAAGAGCAATGGGAAGCAATTAAAGATTTTGTTTTCCAGCATAAAAGAAAAGCTTTATTAGAAGGGAAAGTACACTTCCAGATGTGGAAGCGGGCCTGAGCAAGAGAAGTGTGGCCCAAAGGCCCAATTAAAGGATTTAAAGTTGGAAATGACATCACTAAAATTTCATTTTAATAAAAAATAACTGATGCTGCAGTGTTGGAGGAAGAGCTCAAAGGGGATACAAAGAGACTGATAAGAGGCTGTTGAAGAAATTGAGCTATAGTGTTTTATAGAATGGAA
>NW_011896661.1:0-2151 GCF_000151845.1 Pteropus vampyrus | reverse complement strand
TCTCAGTGAATTGTGTTTACATTCTACTAAAATTCCATAAAAATGTCGTACAGGATGAACATGTACAATATTGAAAAGTCAGACTGATGAAATACTTTGATGACACAATCTGGAAGAAATTAATGCTTTTAGTGACAAAGACTCACTCCTTAACCGAACTTTGGTCAGGCTCCTCTGAGACCTCTTCTCAACTAGGCCTCCATCGCGGCCTTCTTTGTCTTTGGCTCGCTGAGCCTGGTTTTAATCGAGAATTCTCTGATCCTTGACATGTGATCCAGTTCTTCGACCTCCTATCCTTGCTATCTAAGTCTGCCTTTAGCAAGAAACCTGTTAAACCAGGTTAGCAAGAATCCCAGTACTCTTGCTGTCTCCTCTTAGTAATTTTTCATCCACTGACCCCTTCACTCTGCTCCTAGGTGACACATCTGCAGCTGTCTTTGCTGTCTTCAGGGATGAGCTTAGTTCTCAACTGAAGTCGCCCTCATTTACTACCGTAGTTTAAATAAAATCTATCTTGCCATTTTTATCAAGTCTGGTGCAAAATTTTTCTTACATTAGGAAGCAGTTAACTGATGTAATTACACACGCACACACACACACACACACACACACACAATTCAGGCTACAGCATATGAAACATTGCATCTTTGCTTCATGAAACAGACCACCTGAAAAGAAAAATTATTCATGAAACTTGTTCAAGAATAGTGACGCAGGCTTTATTAAGGAAGACCACTGCAACACTGGGCTCAACTACAAAGCCAAGAAAAAATGGAAATTTATACCCAAGAAACAGGGCGTGTGTGGTGAGTCAGTGGGTGGGATATTACAAAGAGGAAACATCAGGGGTAAGGGGGATTCTGGCTAAACTGACTTAACAGAATTTTTGTTGTAGGCAAGCCAGGGTGATCAGACATCACCAAGGGGATGGTGGAGAATGAGGAACCTGTTTAAGTATTGAGGGTAATCAGATATTGAGAGTGAGAGAATCAGGCTAAACCGACTTAGCAGGATTCCTGCTAAAATTAGACAATGCAGGGGTGAATACAAAAGCCTAAAAGGCAGAGTCTAGTTGAGAAGAGAGTTTAGAGGAGGCTTACAAGAGTTTAAAGAGAAAATCTTTGTCAATATCTTCCCAAGTATCACTTCTCCGACTCAGAAATTTAGAATTTATTATATGTAGAGAGAAAGATAAATATTTTTCTACATCTTTAAAATGATATCCAGGAGAAAGTAGACACCATTTCTCCTGTTCCTCATCTCTCTATTTGTTAGTTTTCTTCACCTTGAGAGAAATGCAAAAATCCCAGCAAACTACTGGAAAGGAAGTAGGAGTGAAGTGCATGGCAGAGAACATTCTGGGAAGTTTAGACCCAAGGGAAAGATAAGCTGGGGAACTTATTTTTTCCTGCACTATGTTATTTGAGGTGCAAGAGAACAGGGCAGTGGAGGAAAGAAGATAAATTAGGAGAAAGTTTATGAGAAACAAGAAATTCAACATGACGCTATTGACATCAATAGCATTCCAACCGCAGATCTGAGGATAGACGCAGAATGAAGGAATGATGAAAATGAAATGACCCCATGTCTGTATAAATCTCTTCGGCTCAGGAATAAGTAAGAATAAAAACTATATAGGTTATTAAAATCGCTGCAGAATAAAGAGGGGAAAATCTTTCTTGGTGGGAAAAACAAACCTCAAAATGATCTATTCCACAATCTATTAAAAAATTTTCAGGAAAATGTTTGGAATAATCTACAGAATAAATTAAGCTATAGCCCCTTTGGAAACAAGGCCACAGGTCGGATGGAGAAAAAAACTGAGATGAAAGTGAACAATATGGAAATGTAGGTAACAGAATAGGACAAAAGAGAAAGTAAGTAAAAAAGTAAAGATTTGAAATAATTAAAAACATAATATTAAAGTGGAAATTCATGCTGACAATCAAGAATAAAAATGCTTCTGAAGAAATCAAATAGTGATGTGGAGAGCAACTGTAATACTGTTTCTTGAATGCAGAGCAAGACATAAAATTAAAATAATGAGATGACAGAGAATATAGTGTTTATATGTACAACAGATGTTCTAAATTTAGTTTAAGACAAAGTATAAAGAGAAATCTCAAGAATATCTGTATTAGTCTGCTAAGA
>NW_011896660.1:913-1226 GCF_000151845.1 Pteropus vampyrus | reverse complement strand
CTGCCAACTTCCTGACCGTCTCTCTACTTCTAACCTTCCTGCAGTGCATTTAACACAGAGCTGAACCGAGTTAAGGTCCAAGTGGAGAGACCCAGGGGGGCCCTGGAGTCAGGAGCCCCAGGGCATGGGGGTGTCACATCCTGCGACAGGAGGAGGTCCTGGCTGAGGATACAGGAGGCACCAGACTACGTGGGGAGATGATGTGCTTGCGTACGTGGGCCAAACCTCCGTGAGAGCGGCATGGGTGCTGAAACCAGGCTGATGATTCCTTTTTTCTCTGACCACCAGACAGCTTGCAGGGAAACGTGCCAAG
>NW_011896660.1:0-863 GCF_000151845.1 Pteropus vampyrus | reverse complement strand
CTGCCAACTTCCTGACCGTCTCTCTACTTCTAACCTTCCTGCAGTGCATTTAACACAGAGCTGAACCGAGTTAAGGTCCAAGTGGAGAGACCCAGAGGGGCCTTGGAGTCAGGAGCCCCAGGGCATGGGGGTGTCACATCCTGTGACAGGAGGAGGTCCTGGCTGAGGATACAGGAGGCACCAGACTACGTGGGGAGATGATGTGCTTGCGTACGTGGGCCGAACCTCCGTGAGAGCGGCATGGGTGCTGAAACCAGGCTGATGATTCCTTTTTTCTCTGACCACCAGACAGCTTGCAGGGAAACGTGCCAAGGGTGAGGGCCTTCCCCACCTATCTGGGGCTCTCCTGCCACCTCCTCTGTACTTATTGTCCTTGACTATGACTTTTCAACTTTTCTTTGCCCATATTTCTGTTTTATTATTTATATTTTTGTGAGGGTCTTCAGATCCCTGAGGTATTAGGTGAGGTGTAATAAGCAAATGAATAACAGCAGGACTGAAACTGGAACTTTCCAGTGAATGTTGGGCTCTATTTTGAGATCACCAGTGGGTTCTGCTTGTTCAAATGTGAGCTTGAAAGGGAACGAGGCAATGGGTCCAGAAAAACCAGGTTACACTCTGACTCCTCAGGACCTCAGACGGTGAGGAGGAAGCAAAAGAAGGCAGGTGAGGAGGGTGCCATTGGAGGTGGCATTCGACAGCAGAGTCAGGGTGAGAGCAAATCTCATGGAGCAGAGGACGTGGGTAGGGCCATGTCATGACTTTTGACGGCCCTGGGCACTTTTGCTTCTGTGGGCTCCTTCCTCATCAAATATATAAGAAATGATATTTTATGACTGCTGGTAGAAAGATGACTCTAACCC
>NW_011896659.1:4287-5241 GCF_000151845.1 Pteropus vampyrus | reverse complement strand
TCCAGGAAGATCTGAGCCTGGACTCGCCAGACTGATGACTCGTTCCTGTCTGTGGGTGAGACACATGGGGCCTGAAACATCACTTGCACGTGAAGAATCACATGGCTTTCGTATCTGCACGAGAGGGCCCTGTCTACATTGTCAAATGGAGGACGTGGAAAAGGTCCCGAGAAATCCCTGAGGACAAGATGATATTGAGTTTGACGTTAATATCTAAAGGATCTCCTCGAGCGTGCCCCGGGCTTATATTTAAATGAGCTCAGTCAAAAGACGCTTCCAGAAGTCAAGGCACAGCGACTCACCTTCTCGGCTATGGGTCGCCAAACCATCGAATCGGCTACAGCCTGGAATCGGCTTCACCTGAAGCTGAGCTAGAGGATACAACAATTTCTTCCATGTAGACTTTGGACAGGAGTCGGATTCCACGGTGATATTCTCCGGCAAAGCGCCGGATTACCGGCACGACGGTATTCTGTGGCATAAGAAACGGTAGACTAAAAAGGATGTCAACACTGTCGATTCCTAATTTAAAAAATCCACAGCCAGGTGAATACCTTCCTTTCGTAAAGCCGGAATAAGGTATGCAGTAAGCGGACTTCTCTCCCTGGAGGAAAACGCCTTCCGATTTCGCCGTGACGGGAGAACGACCTAGCGCTCGACGCCCCAAACTTCTACGCTACAGACCGCGGCCTCCCTCGGCGCCGTTCCGAATGTGGCCCACGAACGGCTACCATCCCCCAGCGACGTCGAGACGGAAACCGGGCAGCAGCGCGGAGCGACTCGTTCGGGGAAGCCGATATCGCCCCGTCCCCCGAGCACGGGAGCGGTGCGTCGGACGAAAGTATCGGGACGCGGCGGTGTGACAGGTAAACGGACGCACGCTAGCGACGACGGCGACGAAACGGTTCTCTGAGCACAAACGGTTTAAGCGGCTTTGGCCTAAATGCTTTAGGG
>NW_011896659.1:0-1977 GCF_000151845.1 Pteropus vampyrus | reverse complement strand
CCACAGGTACCCATGAAAGTCTTCACCAAGAATTACCGCCGATATGCACGGACTTCTAATAACGTACACTATAGCATCGTCCGGAGGTTATCGGCGTGTAAATCGGAACTGAACTGGCATCCTCCGCCTTGGTGGGAAGGATGGATGCGTGACACAGACACTGTGGAAAACCAAACTGAGGGACGAAGCCGCTGTTATCTCTGGCCCGCGTGCCAAAAACGTTTCTCTTGGCCAAGTTTTCTGGTTTTCTTCTCTACAACTAGAAGTGCGGGGAGGGAGACTGGCACTCGAGGAAAGCTATATTAGAAAATCCCAAGCTGCCTCGAGCCCTATGATATAAAACAAACAAACAAACAAACACACAAACACCTGCACCTGAAGATTGTACATCGGTGTTCCCGTCAAGCCCAATTCTGTAGACGAATCTCGGGCTTTTTCACATTTGGCACGTTCCGTGGAGCTCGCCTTCCAAATTCCAACCGCCGTCCTTACGCGGCGTCAAGTTACATCTGTCGGCACCGACTAGACGTTGAAAGTCAGTCAAACCAAGGACCTGCGGACTCTCACGGGGCTTCTGAGGAAAGAGCGCGCGCCGTCTTTCGGGAGCAGTCACCCGCACAGGGCCCGGGCTGGCTGGAAAGAAGGCCGAGCACGTGGGATTTCAGACGCTTTCCGCGAAGACTGGAACAGGATGTTGACCGGGGACACCCCGAGGGCTCATATACCTACCATGTCCTATGGTTCTAATTGATCGAGGCGGATCAGTTTGGTTTCCAAAACAAACCAACCAACCAAACAAACAAAAAAGCCCTGTAAACCTCTCAGTGGGTTTTAATGTACGCTTTTGAATTTTTCTTCTAAATCTAACCACATGCTAAGCAGACTCTTAAAGTGAACTGTACGTGTGCCAGTCTCTGAGAGAAAGACCAGGGTTTTGTGACGATAAACATCAGTCATGCCAAAGTCTCTTAAATCTAGCAGATCTCTTGACACGATAGGAGTTTCGAATCTATTTTGAGAGCTGTCGTGACCGTCGTTCCACAGGCCCACTTCCACCGAGACGTTTCTCAGCTTATGCTGGAGCCCAGTCAGTTTATGTAGCTGACATTGGAGCCTCGTCAAAATCTTCCAGCCTCTGCCCGCATTTCTTTGTATAATGACCCCCGTCCCCCAACTCGCTCTCTGTTGTTAATTTCCCGAGGATTGTATAGAATGCCGCCTAAATGAGAAACAGCAGTTCTAGGGATGGAGGCGATGCCTTAATGGATCCGATAAACACGGCCCATTTAGTTTTGCTTTAACTCAGACTTCAAAGTACAAAGCTGTCTGTTTGCTTCATTTTGGCAGAAGCAAAAAGCCTGAAACGCTTCAGGAGGTAAAGCAGCGGTGGAAATCAGGCATCTTCCCAGAAGCCAGGATGGAGAATAAACGCTTTGAACTGAAAAGAAAATGGTCCCGAGAGTGGTGCTTTTCTTGGGCTCTAGGTCGAAATTGAAAGTCTTCGGATCTTCTCGCGAGTCTGTGAACTCGAAGCCACTGGACAGCCGAGGATGTGGTCTCCGGTCCCATCGGCCCTCATCAGGAGAAAACGCAGGTTCCAAAATCTCCTTCGCTCTTTCACCTGCCGGGTATTAGCCTTGGGTCCAAACTAGCCTGGAGAGGATGTATCAATGTCCTTTTGAACTTCTAACGGACTGTCTCTCTTTGGAGAAACCATTTAAAAGAAGATTACATTTAATCAGGCTGTACCTGCTCCCTGTGACACGCTGCCTTCAGAGTCCACCTCATTACCTTCCACTCCAGCAGCGTACTAAGGCTGGCTGGCGCGGGGCGCCTTCAGATGGGAGAGGGAGGGAGGGAGGGAGGGAGGGAGGGAGAGAGGGAGGAAGGGAGGGAGGAAGGGAAGGAAGGAAAAGAAGGGAAGGGAAGGAAGGAGGGAAGGAGGGAAGGAAGGAAGTATATATACTCACTCAGTCC
>NW_011896658.1:3741-6034 GCF_000151845.1 Pteropus vampyrus | reverse complement strand
CTTCACTGCATCACTGGAAAGAACCAAGGCCCCCTTGGCGCCACTGGGGTAACGACGGTTTTAGATCGCCCACAATGGTAACATATGCAACACCAAACTCGTTATTGTTCCCATTCCTTAAGAAAATTGCTCTTGCAGGCTTATGCTTCATCCAGTAAATGACAGTTACTTTTCTTTAGATTCAGGCCCAAAAGTTAAAAAAAACAACATTGATTCCCATCTCTCATATACTGCATTAAACTGACTGGACACATCACTACTTCCTCTGCAGATACTCTGGTCCACTTCATAGAAAACTCTCCCTTATCATTTATAAAGCTCCCAACATTTGTCTTTGATTTTTTACTATTTTTTAATACAGTAGCAGAGTTATCTTTTCTAAAGTATGTAAAATCATGCATCGTTTTCTGCTCAAAATCATCCAATAGCATCTATCTATAGAAAAGGGAGAAAAAAAAGAAGAGGTTTTAAACATATGCTTTTAAAACTCTACTTCCCTGATCTCATGTCCTTGGCTCAAGTCATGCTTGTCTCCTCTCTCAACTTTTCTGAATATAAGAAAGCTGTCACTTCCAGGACTTTTTACGGATACTGTTTCCTCATATAGCTATTGTGCACATAGTAGGTTCTCAATCTCAATTTGATAAAATGATGAATGAATAAAAATCCTTTGGCATCCTATCATTTACAATTTAGCTTCATCCACAAGCATCATGGAGTTATTCTGCTTCAAACACCGGCCCTGCAAGAACTTGCTGCTTGTTCAACCTAATTAGCATTACTTACAAAGGAAATGTAGATCAGCCCAGTGCAAGTGTAAAGAAAGCACTCATCAACCCAAGTGCAAAGCTTAAAAGCAAGATAGTAACAAAACCTACTTTCCCACTCCTTTAATTATTCTGGCAGCCAAAAACAAAGCAGAATGATGAGAGAGGATGGAAGCAGAGCACTGCCATGATTCTGTCCCAAGGAAGCTATTCTTTCTCCCATTTTCTTACAGGTTTCTGGCACCTCAATCTTATCCAATTACTCCATACCCATATGAATCTAAATAAATAGTTCTAAATCTTTACAAAGTGAACTCAATCACTCTAGAAGGGAACATGCCTGCATTCTAAAATGTAAAAGCCTGGTTTACCTCAGTTAAATGAAAACAAAATCTCTTCCAGTGATTTAACACAGAGAGAAATGAGTAACCGTGGGCCAAAAACAATATAATAATGACAACCCAAACACCTGAACACATGTTAAGACCAATTTTCCCTCTTTCACTTTCTAAATTTGGTTCTTCCAGTCATTAATTCTTTTAATAATAGCAGTAAAATGTAATTTTCAAAAAGGGTACATTTATGACTCACACACGAATATAAAATGAACACTCGTCAAAGACTTTAGTCAACTCATTAATTAATGAGTGAGCCAAAAGACTTTAGAACCAGTTCAAACGAGAGCTTGTTACAGAGGTTGATAATTTCTACAGGACAAAATTAATTTGCATCACCATGAACAAGAATCATTTGCATTGCCATCAACATTACTGTTTTCCACCAGTTAACTTTTACCTCCAGAGTTGTTCAATTGCTAATCTAAGACATTGTTACATATCTCTATGGTATCTCATAGTCACCAGTGAGTTTGCTAAACAATGCATGAATTCCACTCAACAGACACCAGAATTCTATTTTGCCCATTTCCAAGTCATTGGCAATTTTTCCTGATGTTAAAAAAAAGGAATTACCTTCCTGAACTATACATATATTTTTAAAACAATTTGTATTGAAAAGTCTCTTGAATACAGAAATAGTTCGAACAATTTTATTATATCAAAACAACAGTATATATATGTTTTCTTCTCAAGTCTTTGACTTGTAACTTAAAAATTTACTCTCCAGAGAACTCATTCAAAAAAAAAAAAAGCAATTGCATCTCTATGGCTGCAGTGAAACCATCATTTGTCATCAGCGTGTGACTAGAAAAATAGTGAGAAAGAAACAAGGCAAGAGCTACAGTAATGCTTTATTTACATTTATTGTTTTCCATTTTTCATCTTCATGTGTCTCTGTCCTGAGTGCTCCTGCTGGCAAGAGAAAGGCTCTTTTCTGTTTGGCAAAAGTGAACTCATTGAACAATGCACATACATTGTATAATACTCTTCTCACAGTTGCACTAAGACACACAAACATAAATATCTCCACTCTAAAGAGGTTGTTTTTTCAATATTTTACACACAGGATCTCCAGTAAGCATTTGGATTTTATAGTTCTTTATGCCCTCAAATCAAAAAATGTTTAGA
>NW_011896658.1:0-1631 GCF_000151845.1 Pteropus vampyrus | reverse complement strand
AAACCTAAGATCATATAAAGAAAAAAATTAAAATTTTCTGTTAGTAACATTATACTTTTTAAAGTTCCCATTCTTCTCAGCACCTAATGTTGTGAAGAGAATTGATCACCGATATGAGAGATGGCAGAGAAGGCAAAAAATCAGCAAGAATAAAAATAATCAAGATATTCCAGGGACTTGTCTTTATAAATTACTTGCCTTTAAAAGTATCAAAATATGACATTTTTGAGGGGATGGAGAGCTAACTTCAGTTTGGGGACTGGTATAATTTGTAAGAAAATAGATAATGGACAATCAAGATATTATGATTGGAAAGCAATAATTAAAAATAATTTTGTGAGTTTGTTACTTCTGCAAAAGACATTTCTTAGCTGACTAACCGCAGTATAGAAATTTGCACCATAAATACACTGTTCTTTATTTAAATGCTAATACTATTAAAAGTCCATTCTACTAACTGAGGTATTTATTTAACTTACTCAGAGTAACAATCCTATTATCTGCAAGTTATGAGGCATTGTACTTCAGACTTAAGTGATAACTGAGTAAAATGTAATGCAATGATCTTTTTTGGATTCTGTCAATGAATATTGCATTATTTAGATGCTATTTGAAATTTAATAAATATGACAATAGATGCAAAGCACTTATGAGCACAACTTTTTAATGACAATAAAACTAATTATAAACTAAATACAAATGACTCTGAAAAACCAATTAAATTCAAATACAAAGCATTATGATCAGAGAATATGGTTGGTATGATTTCAACCCTCTTATATTTGTTGAGGCTATCTCTATGTCCCAGTATGTGGTCGATCCTTGAGAATATTCCATGTGAACTAGAGAAGAATGTATAAGCAGCTCTTTTGGGATGGAAGGCACTGTAAGTGTCAATTATATCCAGTTGGTCTAATATGTCATTTAAGGATGTTATTTCTTTATTTTCTGTTTGGATGATCTCTTCATATCCGACAGTGGGGTATCTAGGTCCCCTACTACGATAGTGTTTTGGTCTGTTTTTTTCTTTAGTTCTGTTAGTAATTGCTTTACATATTTTGGGGATCCCTGATTGGGAGCATAGATATTAATACGTGCTATTTCTTCTTGGTGCATGATTCCCTTTATCATTATGAGGTGTCCCTCAGTATCTTTCTTTACTTTTATTTTGAAGTCTGTTTTGTCTGATATTAGTACTGCTACTCCTGTTTTTCTCTGAATGCCATTTGCTTAAAATATAATTTCCCACCCTTTCACTTTGAGTCTATATTTGTCTTTGGAACTGAGATGTGTCTCCTGGAGACAGTATATAGTTATGTTTTGTTTTTTGATCCATTCTGCAACTCTGTGCCTTTTAATTGGTGAGTTCAGTCCATTTACATTTAGGGTGATTATTGAAATATAAGGTCTTCTTATAGCCATTTTATTTTTTGCTTTCGGGTAGCTTGGCGTTTCCATTGCTTCCTTGTCTTTGTGTTTCTGTTTTCATTATTTTGGTTGGCTTTTGTGGGATTTCCCTCTGGTCCTTCTTGTTTTATGTTATATACTTCAGTTCTGAATCTTTGGTGTGTGGTTACCATTACAGACGTGAAAAGGATAGTACATATATATATACATATATATACATATGT
>NW_011896657.1:2758-5008 GCF_000151845.1 Pteropus vampyrus | reverse complement strand
GAGGGCCTTACTCCTCTCTGCGACAACCTCACCACCCTCGACACATAGGAGGAAGTCAGCCCCGAGGCTAGTTCACAAGCCAGCCCTGAATCTAGGTCTCAGATTCCAGAACCTTCAACCAACCCCAGAATTACCTGTCACCAGTCCTCAGCTGAACAGAGGTGGTACGCTTTCCTGACCCCCTGGTGCCTCCCATCTTCAACCACGGTGACCTGCTTTAATGCGCCCAGATCCTCCTCTCACCCATTCTTCCCCATCCAGGGTGTCTCCGCAAGCCCCCGGGGCAATACCTGCAGCAAGGCCAGGTCTGCGTCCTGAGCCAGCTGCTGCAGGTTCTTCACAGCAGATGTAGTCTTGATCACGCGCACCAGGGCTGGGGAGCAGTCGAGCGGGAGCTCACTCAGCAGGGACTTCTCATCGCTGAGCAGCAGCAGGGCATGGTACGGGCTGTGGAGCAGAGTTAGGTCAGTGGGACATGCAAGCCACAGGTCCCCTACACCAGGTGTGCACCTGGAATGCAAAGGGGCAGCTGGGACCCACAGGCACTGAACGTCAGAGAGACCACAGGAGGAATTAGAGACGAGGGCATTGGTATGTCCAGGGGCCTTTAAACATCTGCAAGGATTAGTGTCACTCTCAGGAAAAAAAGAAATTAGAATGAAACTGAGGAAGGCCTCTCACCAATCTCCCACATCGGATTGCCCAGCAAACATCGTTCTGTGTCTTTGATTGAAAAAAATGAATGAATCTTTCCTAAGAAAAGAATCCTAAATATGGGAAAAGCAAAACCGCTGCTGAGACTATGAATAGAAATACATAAAAATAAGCTTAGTAAGGAAGCCTAGGAGGAAAGATACTAACTTGGAGCACAGACTGGGAGAGGGAGAAAGAACGAGGCAGTGCTTCGCTTCCCGATGTCTTCGAATTTTCTGCCCATATTTCTTTTTTTAATTAAAAAATATTTAAGGAAAGTGGGCACTTGATTGGTGAGGCTGAGACTGGGCCCAGCTCTTTCTTTGCAGGAAATCAGTTCTATTAAGAAATGGAGATCCTGCAAGTTTGGATTCAAATGCCAGAAGAGCCAATGAGCAACACCACGAAGACGACATCCCTCCAGTGGTACAGCTTCTCCCCAGGTGCTCAGCCTCACGGTGCCCAGACCTGAGGCGAAGACCTCAGCACGGAGCCCCCCTCACCCAGGCAGTACAGAGAGGGCCCAGGGAAAACCTGGAGCTGGGCCATTTCTGTATAGAACCAAGACACAAAAACGTGTGTTTTCATTTCTATAAATAGGAGAGCCCTATCTGCCAATTTCCGTGGCAGGAAGAGGAAAAGAAAATTTCACAAAGTAATTAGTGAAACCTCAGACAGAAGCTAAAAAGAAGGGGCCCTGCAGGGTGCGTGCAAGGGGCTGGCACTCACCGGATGGCCTTCAGGCTCCGCTCGATGGCCTCAGGGGGGATGAGGCTTGCAGCAGCATAGTGGATCTTGTGGGGCAGGCAAAAGCTCACCTCCAGCCAGCTGTTGATGTGCAGCCGCACAACGCCAGATGTGCACAAGCTGCAGACAGTGGGCACCATTACTGTCAGTGTCATTCACACAGCAACTTCCACCCACGCGCACAGATCACACAAAACCCCGCCTGCGGGTGCTCTTCCCAGTACACCACTCCTGCTGATCAGAGGAAACTGCAAGTGGAGACCTCTGGGGCAAGAAAGTATCTTTCCAGACCTTAGTAGGTTGAAGAGAAGAAAATGTGTTAGGAACACATACATACAAACTGTATTTCTGGCTAGCCCTGAACTTTGTAGTCTAACCAGGGTGCAAGGCGTCAGGGAAAGCCTCTTCTAACTCTGTTTCAGAAGCTCAGTGAACCAGGGTGGTCTAAGGCCCCCTCCTGCACATCTGAAGAAGGCCCCACCACAGGTGGGCAGCAGGCAGGGCAGGATCTGTCTCTCAAAAGAACTGTGCAGGAGAGGAAGGGTGGGGAGTGGCAAGTCCTCCAGAATATCCTGTCGGGAAGGAACACATAGCTAGCACCCTACTCCCTGCAGATGCCAGCAGCACTCCAGGTACACCAAGAAACTGTCCAAATGAGCAGCAGTGATGACAGTTTGGTTCTTTCTAGCCCAAACCTCACTCGGGCATGGCAACTCTGTCTCTAACTCCTCACTTCTCTCACATCCCACCTCAAACCATCAGCAAATCCTGTCTGCTCCTTGCAGGGGCCTAGAAAGTCCAGACCTTCTC
>NW_011896657.1:0-1553 GCF_000151845.1 Pteropus vampyrus | reverse complement strand
ATTTCTGCTAACACCAACCATCTGCTTACTGCAAACTGCCCCACAGCTCCCAAACACTCTCTGTGGGCCTGGCCTCAAGAACACCGGGAACACCTAGGGCCTCCGCGTCACCAAGGAGTCCCCCTGGGAAGGACAGTCAGAACTCCTTTGGCTTCAGGGGATAAGGGGCTACAGGCTGTGGCTGAGTCTGGAAGGCTGCTAACACCACAGTCCCACACGGTGAAACCCAGGAACAGGTCTGATGAGTGTTACAGTTTGGGGAAGAGACATCGGGTCTTTCCCCAAGATCCCGGAGAAAGAGCCCACTCTTCGCGTCTTCCAGAACTGAGTGCTAAGTTAGTACATCTGAGCAGATAGAGGCTCCTACAGCCTCACCCCCTCCTTGGCCAAAGGTTTCTGTGAGCTGGACAGCTCACACCGAACCCTGAGAGAAAGCCCAGCCTTTTAAAGAATCAAAGGTCACACCACGAGAGGTAACCAGGGGACTCGGGTTAGTGGCTCCACTTGACCGAATAATATTTATGCTCTTGGCATCCATACACAAAAGGGAAGAAAAGAACGAGGAAAACCAAGGGCTGTAGGGAGAATGAACTGACCAGGCCCCTTCCCTGTTTCACTTTATACCTGATCAGAAAGGCTGGCTAATTGAAAATAAAGGTCTTCCTATTTTTGAGTTGTCGTCTTTAGGATATGACTCAGAGTAGCTGTTCGAACACCACAGCATCAGAATTAAAAAGAGAGTCCTACCATTTTGCATGTAGCTGTTTCTGCTCCACCCAGGAGCCCAGCAATGCCGTGTGCATCACCAACCACCTGACACGTGCTGAGGCTCTAAGCACTAGTTCCGGCTCTTGGGGTACACCTTACAGCCCTGCACCTGGGGGTCCCCTACTCAGTGAGTAGAAAAACAAATTGTATGGAACATAAAAAGCTAGAGAAAGCTGTAGGAAAAGGGACAAGTAGAGGAGGGTACAGGGGTATGCATGTGGGAGGTGGAGAGGGCTTGGGACAAGCCTCAGAGAGGGACAACAGCAAGTGCTGGATTTGGGTGCGAAGGAAATGAATCATATCCGTGTAGCATCTCCACCATGTCAGCCATCCCCGGAGCCCTGGTCACACCACCTGGTACACACTGTGCACACTGCCCCAAGACTGGTGTCCCTCTACAAACAGTGTGGAGACCCTGAGCGCTGCCCCAGCAGTGCCCTAGAGGGCCAGCCACACACCCTAGAATCCCTGGAGAAAACGGCCTGTAAGCTCCCAGAGAACCCTGTAAATCTCCTGTGGCAAGAGGTAAGCCAGGAGCCGCACTGAAGTCTGTCTAGAGGAGAAAAAGAAAGGTTTGTGCCTGTTTGTAAAGTACAGTTTGAAGACATGACTAGCAGAGTAGGAGTTTGGGTCCTTAAAGGTTCCTACTAAGCTTGTAATTCTCTCTGTAGGGCAGTTAATGGTTTGGTCTGAAAACACTATAGAAAAATACTGCCGCCACCGCCCCCCCCCCCCCCCCCCCCCACCCCCCCCATGGGAGGCTTATCCAGCCCCTCACACAGCTA
>NW_011896656.1:3286-3793 GCF_000151845.1 Pteropus vampyrus | reverse complement strand
ACAGAAAAAATTATAATCATTCATTAATTCATTTAAAAAATATTTATTAAGTATGTATGCACAAAGAACTATGCATTAAGTTCTTTTGCAAAACAAAAGATCTACAAAGAAGATACGTAATTTATCTTTGTACATGGCTCTGATAAAGTGGCTACATCTAACCTCCCATATTGTTTAATCACTTTTTTCTACAAACCACCCTAAGTGAGGCCCTGGGAAGCAGTCAGTGTATTAGCACTTGGAAAAGTCAACTAACTTATCTAGAAGAGAAAATTTAAATAAACTTCCTGGAAAAAGCACTAAGAGCAAATAATGCCCCGTGGAAACAGTCTGTCCTTGCTGAAGAAGCCTGTTTTACTGATGATCCCTTGTTTAAACATCCTAGGAGTAAAACATTCCTCCCTTCTCCCTAACACACACACACACACACACACACACACACACACACAAAACTGTGGAAATCTGCTAAGCAACAGTCACATTGGAATCAACTCAGAGTAAGACCCT
>NW_011896656.1:0-1996 GCF_000151845.1 Pteropus vampyrus | reverse complement strand
CCCAAAAGCGGTTTTCTTTCGATGTGCGTGAGGGTTTGTGCCTGTGTGCAGAGACGTGGTTTCGTTGAGAGCACTCATTAGCCGTGGGTTTTTCTTAGGGTTCCTCATGTTTTTTATTCATTAGTTAAATGGGTGAAATGGGCTCTTACAGCCTTCCAAAGGGCCTCAAAGCCATATTTAGTAGATTTTCAGGGCTATCAGGTGAAAGCAAATTGGAGAAAGTTTTAAAATATCATTTTTGTTTTTAACCCAACTACTTTCACAATGGATTTGTAAAGGCTAATATGATCATTAAAACCAGCAATGAAGCCACACTGAACAAGATGGGTAGCTGTACTGGAAAAACTAGCTATAAAGAGAGCCATTTTGAGTGAAAAGAAAATGTAGCTCTAGGCTTCTTGGTAGCCAAGGCACAAAAAAGTAAAGCATGGTGCGTTACAGATTCATATCTGACAACGTGGAAGAAAACTGCTTTCAAAGAAAAACCTTTCCTATCTGGAATTTTATAAAAACTTTTGGCACTCTCTGTATAAAGGACAGTGATCACAACTGACAATATTTTCTATATAATGATGGATATCTTGCTATTTACTTCCCACACAGCCCTCCACCTTCTTAATGCACGATAGGAGTTGTCTTTCCACTGCTCTTATACTATCTACAGTCGAAGTGCTTCGAAGGCCAGAATGGAAGTCGACCTTTGGGTCTTACTCCTCGAATCCCTAAACTGGTACTACTTAAAAACTATAAACTTAGAATGTGAAAAGCAACACTTGAGTTCAAAAGGAACTCTATATTACCTTAGAATTTAGGATTAAAACAGGGAACAGAGGTCAATTATTCAGAGCATGAATTCTAGAATCAGACTGCCTAAATTCAAATTCAGACCCTGCTATTCAGCATCCATTTAACTGTGAGTTAGTTAGTTAACATCTCTATTTTTGTTTGGATCCCCAATGTCCGATGGAGATGATATTCCCATTGGGGATAATAATGGCACCTACTTAGTGGCATTTGTGGTGAGAATTAAATGAGTTAATTTATCTTAAGTGCTTGGATCAGTTCCTCACACAAGATGATGATTATTAAGTGACATTATTATTATTATTATTATTATTATTATTGTCATTATTATTAACTTCACGGTATTTTGAATTTTTAAATTCACATGAAAGACAAATTCTTCTACTTAGTTATTGCCCCGCTGCTTATGTTTTAGGTTCTTCCTCCGGAAAGTCATTGAAAACCAGTGACCCTGAGAACAGAAACTTTTCAACTGTAAGAATGAGAAGTAGAACAAACTGTAATCTGGTGCCTTTTAAAAAAAAAAAAAAAAAGGGAGAGAATTTCGACAACTTAGACCAACTGTATTTGGAGAGTCTGAGATCTATGATACTTTAAAAGCACCAAAAAAGTGTTTTTTTGTAAAAAATATGGAAATATTTAACAGCGCATATTTAAATATATTGTCCTCCGCCATCAATATTCTCAAAAGCCTGGGACGTGGCTAGACAAGACTTTGTCCCCAGCAGGGAGAGAAGGGCACATCTAGTGGCCATCCCTGCAAGCTCTCAGTTACTGCCTCCTGAGATCAGGGGAATCAGTCTTCAGAACCTTCTTGATCTCCTAGCAGTGGGAAAAATAATTTAAAGAAAGAAAAAAAAGAAAAAAACCCAACCAACCTAACTTTATTTCTTGATTCATTATCTATTACCTGTCTTTCTCTAAAAGAAATACCTTTATCCTCCACGACTCTCTCTTCTTGCCTCTTGGAAGAAACCTAATTCTCTCTGTTGATTTTTACCAACAAAACAAGCAAAGTTTCACTTGCTAAATGGAACTAACTGGCTTTAGTTCCTCTACCTGTTTTAAAGGTAGGAAAATCTACGCTATGGAATACATTTCAAGTAAGTCTGTATTAAATAGGTATGGAATGATAACCTTTCTTTCTGGAGCTAGAGGTGGCTTCTGAAGGTCCACTCCAGAATGAGGTGTG
>NW_011896655.1:410-2509 GCF_000151845.1 Pteropus vampyrus | reverse complement strand
AAACACTCAGAATATGATTTACAGGTTTTGCAGTAGAGCAGTTATAAGTTTATGGTTAACATCTCTTAAGGTTCAACCAAAATTCAGTTAAAATTTCAAAGCTAAGCAGAATTTAAATATCTTAGCTAAAAATTGTCCATTATTGGTAATATTAATTAGATATTAAGAAAAGGATTATTTTAAAAAGAGTCTGCTAGCAGCTCTTTCTGCAGAAGTTACTGAACTGAAAGCTGTTTATTTTTAAAGACTAAACTACTTGGAAAGAATTCTAGGAAACATCTATTAGACAGTCAATTCTAAGATTTCTTTAGTTTGGCATTTCTGAGGATGTAGGTAGAAGAAAGAGGAAGAAATAATTTCTTTTGAAAATTTCTGGTAATATATAAAAATTTGTTCTGTGTGTAGATTCTGAACAGAGTGGGAGGCAGCTTATTTCTGACCTTAGCCATTCTGACCTTTTGATACACAGGCTTTTTGGGAGGCAGGGGAAAAACACAGGATTCTATGAAGAAAAACAATTAGCATTTTCTTTTACGGTTTTGTTTTGTTTTGTTTTGTTTCTTTTGAACAGTTACCAGAGAATCCTTTCATATAACCCAAAGGGCAGTGGAGGTAGTTTTAAGCCCACGGAATATTCACATATTCTTTTTGTGGTGGTGTGTGGTAGGGTGCAGAAGAGGATTAAGGATCAGTTTAAGCATCAGATGGACTGCCTCTGTCACGTAGTCTTATTGCAGAGCTGGATGGGATGGTCGACACTGAAGTCCACAGCTTGTCTGGGTCAAACACTCTCCCTAACCTTCCTGGCTCTGGAATTTTGATTCCATCTCTCCTGGAATTTGTGTGATATTTAGCTCCTGATTGGCCTCAGCTGTACCAATGGCAGGAGCATGTCTTCTTTCTAGCAGTCTTAAAAGATGGTCAGGCAAAAGGCTGCATAGTCTCCTGAATTCCCTCTGTGACTTAAAAAAGTTTAGATTCAAGTCCAGTGTTTTCTTAATGCCTGTGCTGCTGTACCAGGCACTATCCTGAATGTTCTTACATGTTCAAATTCAAAATAGCCCTTTTGTGCTAGAGATAATAGTAATCTGTAATTTGTAATAGATTCCTTCATCTTAGTGATATGCACACCAGTCTAGTTTTATCTTAAATCAAAATAGAGGTTTGAATGAAGTGACTTCTCCAAGTTTACATAGTCAAAAATGAACAAATCTCTGTTTTGTGAAAAAGACCTATGACTTGTCAATAGAATATGTTTTACTATTCTTTCAAGAAACATTTATGGAGCACATATGGTATATTCTCATTGAAGATACACATTTTCTTCCCTCTAGCAGTCATAATGTGGTGGGTGAGAGATGAAGTTATACAAAGTACAACGTGACAGCATTTATTATTGAGGTAATGCCAGGATTCCAGAAGAAAATAAAAGGGCGATAACTCAGTTAGGGATACAAACATCCTTCCGAAGAAGCAATGCGTAAACTGAATTTAAGAGCAATGTGCAAAAGCACCAATGGTATATTATGGACTACAAGTACGTAGCTTGTGCCACTTGGGGAGTATGAAGACATAAACCTAGAAAGATGGACAAAGGTTAAATCCTACAGGGTCTGCATTCTTATTATTATCTATTACCTACCTCAGAATTGAAGGTGAATATGTGTTCCTTTCTTCCTGACCTCAAGAAAAAAATCGTCCGTTGGTTTACATATTAACAAGGTTGAATATATATATACCAATCTTAATTTGGACCAGGAATACAGTAGAATATTCTCCAGAGACTTACCTGCGTAGTATATAAAGCCAAGGTAGCTAAGTCAAGTAATTTTAGGAACTTTTTTAGTAACTCATACTCCATCAATGCCAAAAGCAGCCGTGATTGTTAAAGCACACATCAGCACAATGAGCAGATGTGGTGCATTGTCTGCATTTCCTGGGTGTACAGAAAAGATTTCCAGTGAGCAAGGACTTAATGCTCTTACCAAAGTCTTTGAAAAGTTGCTGGATCATAGGAAACAAACACAAATAGAAGATTCTTAGGGACTGCTCTTCCCTTTCTTTGGTATCCAGTTACAATACTTAATACTTGTTCAGAA
>NW_011896655.1:0-360 GCF_000151845.1 Pteropus vampyrus | reverse complement strand
CAATCTTAATTTGGACCAGGAATACAGTAGAATATTCTCCAGAGACTTACCTGCGTAGTATATAAAGCCAAGGTAGCTAAGTCAAGTAATTTTTGGAACTTTTTTAGTAACTCATACTCCATCAATGCCAAAAGCAGCCGTGATTGTTAAAGCACACATCAGCACAATGAGCCGATGTGGTGCATTGTCTGCATTTCCTGGGTGTACAGAAAAGATTTCCAGTGAGCAAGGACTTAATGCTCTTACCAAAGTCTTTGAAAAGTTACTGGATCATAGGAAACAAACACAAATAGAAGATTCTTAGGGACTGCTCTTCCCTTTCTTTGGTATCCAGTTACAATACTTAATACTTGTTCAGAA
>NW_011896654.1:3455-5207 GCF_000151845.1 Pteropus vampyrus | reverse complement strand
TTATGTGTGTGTGTATTTAATAGCTTTTCCCTTAGACCACGGAAAGTCTATCTTACCTAGATGATTGTAGAATGCAAAAGTATCAGCTGGCTTGAAGAAGAGCAACCACAGTAACTGAACCATATGAGTTCAGCATTGGGTCTTGATCCCCTATGCTCCAGGCTGGAGGCTGCTTACAAAAGGAGCTTTGCTCCTGGCTCTCTGTTCCCCCCCAAGGGAGGAGACAGAGAGCCAGGGCTAAGCCCAGGCTTCTCCACATTGCTAGTGTTGTCCTGTAAAAGAGAAAATCTTTATGTCATCTTCAAAGATTGCTTCACGGTCATATCTAGGAATTTCTATAAATCCAGCAGATATAATTCACTTTCCTATAAATTCTAGCCATGAATTCTGTCTCCATATATTGTTGGGCTCATTATGTTGGACCTCCATGCACCAAATCTTCCTATGAAGGTGAAAATATCAGCGGAAGGAGGCAGGGGAGTTGTCAAAGCACCTCTTAACTATCTGCTGTTAGGTAAGACACTGCACCGAGCATGCTAAGACTTGCCCGAACAGGGAGCCAAGTACTTCTCTAGGAGATGATACATACATATTTAGAAAAAAAAAATTGAGACTGTGGCCACTATAACTAACATTCTGCAAATGGGGTTTGATTTTTTTTTTTTGAGATACAGCATGTTCTGATTGCTTCTTTCCATTCTTTACCAATCTAAGAAAGGAAAGGGTAAGCAGGGGATCCTGTACAGAAAGAGAAAGAGCCAGCATGGAAAGAGAACGCAGGAATAATGGTGGCAGCAGTGAGGACAGTCTACCAACACGAAGGTGGTTCATGTGGGGCACTTAGCTCTTCGGGTTCAAACCTTCTACATTTACAAGTCTCTTGGGTATGGCTCCCTTTTGTTGCTCTTATTCTTTAAAATCTAACACTACGTCCGTATTAAAGGATCTGAATCTCTTCGGATTTAAAACTACTTGCCCAAATGTCACTACCATGTTTAAGATAAATAAGAACCAATGAAAAAAAATCTTACCAAAGAGAACTCACTGCCCTTGGACCATTTAAGACTCACTGGCATCTACACTCTTTTTATTGCTCCCAGTACTTTCAGGAAGTTTCTGTTACTAGACAGCACATTCTCGGGTAAAAAGATGCCCCCTCTGAGTGGGAAAGATAAATAGTTGACGAGAAATATCCCCCAAACTAACAAATAAAACAGGTGAATTGTAGAGAGATGATGAAAAAAGAAACACTCAGCAGACACAAGCAGAGATGAGCCCAGAAAGAAAAATGCACACTGGTAATCAGGCTCATTTTGACATAGGAGTCCGTGGAGAGAGATCAGGACAAAATTCCAGAGCTAGGAAGTTGGCACATTTTCAGGCACTGATCTGAGATTAAGAAAAAAGATATAAACCACTTTTTTTGGGGGGGGGGATGGTGCCTGAAGGGCAGGAAGCTAATGATAAGTTTCTTAGCCGAGAATTAAGAGGGGAGTAGAAAGGCTAAAATCAGATTGATTTGGGCTCCAGTGCACTGCTAGACATGGATAGAACTTTATAAAACCTGATTATCTTTTATATCATTTAACACCACAAAATTCCTACCTCTATAATAAGAGCCTAACTAAAGGGGTGGGAGATGGTTAAGAGGATAAATTAATTTATTAAGACCATCCCAACTATTATAATATCTTTTAAATTCTAATATTTAAAAAAAGAGAGGATATATCTGGACGAAATCTAGGGAATTTC
>NW_011896654.1:0-320 GCF_000151845.1 Pteropus vampyrus | reverse complement strand
TTTTTAGTCTCCCCAGTATCTAAGACTTAATGGTACAGTCGAGGGCGGGAGGAAGGGCTGAGAGTAAGGTCAAGTCCGGAAAAACATTTGCTGAGCCAGCAAGTTAAGCTGCTCCTTTAAAAAAAGAAAAAAGAAAAAAATTTTTTTTCCTTTTGCTTTGTAGTGGTCAGGTGCTAGCCTAACCCCAGCTGTGTGGACTTTGTCAGAAGAGTCGCCGCTGTTTCACGTCTTCCTGGTCTCCTGCTGTTACAGACCTGCTTGGATTGTTTTGTTATGTTTAAAACTTGAATTGTGTGGGATCTCGCAGGAGCTCTGGTCTT
>NW_011896653.1:0-829 GCF_000151845.1 Pteropus vampyrus | reverse complement strand
CACCGCTGCCGGCCTCTCTTGCGTCACCCTCATCACCTTGCCTGTCGCTGGCTGCACAAAGGCCCGGCCTTTCCAAGGGACCGGAAGTTGGGAGAGGGTCGGTGCGGAGGACGAGCGGACAGCGGGCTGGGCGGTGGCCGCGGTTCAGACTCTGAACGTGGACGTGAGCAGCACGGCGGGCGGGGCCGCGCCACCTTTTGGTAATGGGCCCTGAGGGCACCTTGCAAAGGGAACGGCAGGCTCCCCGTTCGCCTGTTTGGGCGGCGGGGAAAGACAGAAAAGCAAAGTCATCCGCTGGGTCGTCTGTTCTGCAAATGAGACCACAGCCAGCCGGGTCGGTTCCTTGGGAACTGCCAGGCGAGAAAAGGCCAGCCCGCTGGGGACAGGAGCGAGGAACCCTTCTGGGAGCCACAGGCAGCTCGGGGAAGGGTCCACCTGCTCGGCGCGGGCTGGGCAGTGGAGAGCACCCTGAGGCGGTGGAGAGCACCCCGAGGTGCCGTGGGCATGGGCCGGGAGGTGGAGAGCACCCCGAGGCGGTGGAGGGCACCCTGAGGTGCTGTGGGCATGGGCCAGGTGATGGAGAGCACCCTGAGGTACTGTGGGCATGGGCTGGGGGGTGGAGAGCACCCCGAGGTGCTGTGGGCGTGGGCCGGGAGGTGGAAAGCACCCCAAGGCGGTGGAGGGCACCCCGAGGTGCTGTGGGCGTGGGCCGGGAGATGGAGAGCACCCAGAGGCGCCGTGGGCATGCAGACACCCCGAGGGTCCGCCGCCGCTCTCGCTCTCATCCAGCCACAGACGTTAGTTCCAGGGTCGTGCCGGGCACAGAGCC
>NW_011896652.1:3102-4821 GCF_000151845.1 Pteropus vampyrus | reverse complement strand
TCTTGGTGAAGACGTGACGTAACCGAGAGCAAAGGCACCGAAAGGACAGAGAATGAAACGAGGGACTGCGAAGGACAAGGGCGCGCTTCGCTGTGGCGGCCACTCGATCGACACTGGACACTGGCAGACAGGTGTTCTGGTTATTCGGCCCATAAAAGCACGTTGCTTAAACTACTATCACGGTGTGTGTCAACAGGATTTTGTATAATTTCCAAAGATGGAAAATAACTGCCAACTTTGTCACAGAGGGCTTTGCTCCTAAGGGAGGCGCTGGTCAGTGAGGGTCGCAGCGCATTGCTTCTTCCATGGAGAAAACACGACAGTCACACGCAGATCCGAGGTCCCACCAAACTACTTCCCAAGTCCTCACACCCCAGGCCGGTGAGGACGGACAGACAGACGCCAGCTGATGGAACACCTGCCAGCGTCCTCTGTGTGCTCAGCACCAGTGCCTGAGCGAACGAGAGCAGCGGCAAAGGCGCCGCCCTTGAGGAACCACAAAACAGTCGGAAAGCATCGCCTGGGAACCTTCAAGAATAAAAGAAACGAAGGACAGGGACGGTGCCCAACACTGACCCACTTACGGAGTCAGAGCAGAGGGAAGCAAGAACAGCACCTTAGAGGCATCAGGGAAGTGGCTGGGTCAGTGAGACCGAGTCTAAGAGGCAGATGGGAAAAGGCGACTACCAAAGGCAGGGAAGGAAGGAGCGAAAGAAGGGGGGAGGGGAGGGCAGGAAAAGACGCTGTGAGCAGCAAACCAGGACGGCAGAGTAGATTTAAACGCTCCTGTGGGGAAGTTTGCATAATATATGAAATAAGGTTACACAGAGAGGGTAGGACGCGAAGGGCTGAGAAGAACAAAGCAGTTCAAAGCAGTTCAGAACTATGTAACACAATAAGGGATCCTTAAACAGAGAGAGAACTGACAACTGGAAACACTGTCCGGCCGTGGAATGCAGGATGACCTAAAGGGAAGAAAGATGTAAGAAAATAACAAGTAAACGCCGGTCTCTGTCCAGAGATGAGGGCTTGGGCTGGGCCCTTCTCTCCCATGATGGTGCTGGGAGAGAAAAGGACAGAGATGCATGACTCGAAGGCGCAATCCAGAGGCTGTGTCTGCTCAGGACACAGACGTGGAGGGGCTTCGGGGACAACGGCACTGAGAGAACAGGGCAACTGGGGGGTGGGGCGGTGAAGAGAAGCGAGAACATGGGGCCGATTTGTTGTGATCATGGAAAACCCAAGTAGAAATGGGACTGGACGAGGTTTTGACTTGCGGGATGTTACTCCTCTCACGTGTTCCCACTGGTCAAAGTGACAGCTGTCCTCGGCGAGAAGGGATCAGAGCTAAGTCGCCCCCTCCTTTGCAGCTGTTAGCACAGATCCCGTTCCAGAGGGACTGTCCTCTTCAGTCACACGCCTTGACCACTCCTCCACCCGCCCTCCTACCCCACGCTTCTGCTTCATTCCACACTTTGTTTCCTTTACGTCATTTATTCAGGGGCCATTAACAGTAGAATGGGAAAAGCTGTACTTTAATATGTTTAAGTTTTCAAATTTGTGTTTTACCTTACAAACTTCAAAATGAAACACTATCCCAAGCATCCCCTCTGTGGGATCACATGACCAGCCTGTGTGAGACCACAGATCCTTCAAGGCACAATCGACTGGAATGTCCCTCACTGATTAAATTCTCCTCCCTACGAGTCAGGCAGAGCA
>NW_011896652.1:0-467 GCF_000151845.1 Pteropus vampyrus | reverse complement strand
AGGACAACTGCTGCTGAGGCCCCCGGCACTGCCGGGAACCACCCTCATGCGGGCCCGGCTGTCCCCTTGGCATTCAGGGACTGCTGCGCGGCTCCTAGCACCATGCGTGTTCCCAAACAAGGCTCCTTGTTGAACTCGCTGGCGTGGGCCTCTGCCCTGCACAGCCAGAAGCCAGACCAGAGCATAGACCATGCAAACAGGAAGCAGCCTTTCGATAAGCCACTAACATAAAATACTGAACAGTCCTAGTATTTAAGGGGAATGCAGAATTAAAAAGACAAAACCTCACATCTGACTGAGAAGGGGCAACAAGGGAACACTCTGAGGTAACGACGTATGGAAATCGTAGAGTCCTATTAGAATTCCATGAACGGAGTAATGAAAGTCTTAATTTTCTTTGTTATTTACCTGAAAAGTTTGGCTGAAAATAAGTGTATCTTGATAGAGACGTGGGTCATTCTTCTGTC
>NW_011896651.1:3700-5102 GCF_000151845.1 Pteropus vampyrus | reverse complement strand
ACTATTATATAAATTATAAATTTACTAATATACAGTGTTCAACTGATGAGAAGTAGATGGAAGAAAGCAAGTTGCAGAGCACTGTATGCTAAATATAAAAATTTATGTAAAAAAATTATTTTACATGTTTAGAATTTCTGTGAAAGGATCCATAAATGCACACACATTCAAACCTACATGCACAAGGCTGGTTGACTCCCTAGTTGGCTGAGGGAAAAAGGTAAAAGAGAGTTTTGATTTTTACTTCATATCCCCTTATGGTCTTTTAATCGTTTTAAGTGCTAATATTACCTATTCATAAAATAGATTATTATTTTATAAATCTTGATACTAACATGCTTATTGTGTTTAATTTATTATCAATATTGTAGATACATTTGTAAAATCTTAGTCTCTATTGTATGTGTACCTAACTGTACCTAACTACACTCTAGCAACATTTTTATAAAATAAAATATAAAAAAAATTTTTATAAATCAAATACTATAATATGAATTAGAAGAGGTACCTGATCAAAACACATCAAAGACAAATATATTTGTAAAGTGTAGACTCCCTGTTAAAGTGATCACTTAGTTATAGTTAGAATATGGATTACGGATATTTAAAAGCAAATCCACATTTCCTTGTCTGACTTTTTTGTTTTTTTATTTGTTTGTTTATGATTGATCAATTAATTTGTGGGGTTTTTTTAGGAATATGAGTTGGCTTATGTTTTTTCTAAATCCATTGATTAGTCAATAAGCAAATACTTTTTGACCTGCTGAAACATTCTAAACATTGTACTCGGTGCAGGGGATAAAATGATGAACCAGACATCTGTGGTCCCCACACTCAAGAGATTACATTCCCAGAGTAGGGTACTAAATTAAGAATATACCTGTAAAAATAGAGTATATATAGGCAGAAATCTAGATAGTGTGATCGGTGCTCTGATAGTTTATGTAAAGTAGATATCGGTGATGAAGGAAGGAAGACTCCCCAGCACAGAATGGTCTTTAGCCATCTTCCCAGGCCTTATGACTTGTTTATGACCAGCCTTCACAAGCACAGCAGGAACTTGTCCACTGACATTGGGTACATGTGAGGTATCCTCACTCTTCAGAGAAGGCACCTTATCCTAAAACTTATTCATTGGCTTCATATAAAATTCCAGTCCCTAGTCTGGTCCTATCATTCCCAAAAGACACAATATGATAACATCAGTGAATTTTCCAAAGGTTGAACTACTCAATTTTAGATTACACCACATGAATCATTTTAAGATGCACTTTAAGCTAAGATATATCAAGCTTAAAGTATTTCCTTTTGGTATTTTTTGATAAGTATTCAAAATTTGAGATATAGTCTTATCCAGGGTCCCTTGATATGTATATATGTGTGTGTGTGTATATATATATAT
>NW_011896651.1:0-1930 GCF_000151845.1 Pteropus vampyrus | reverse complement strand
CTGTTTCTGATTCTTTGGAAAACCCTGACTAATGAAAGTAGTCATTAATAAAATTCACGTGACATTTGTGTTTTTACTAATCAATACAAACTTTTCCTTTTATGTGGCATAATGTTTTCAAGATCCACATTAAAACATGAATTGGTATTTCATTTCTATTTATTGCCAAATAATATTGGTTTTATTTATTTATTGTCACTCTTTCTAAAAATTTTGTTCACCAAAACGGATACTCTTAACTTGAACAGAAACTCATTAGGCAATTACCTCTCTTCTTCACTCTTTACAGACTCTAATAAACTCTAAATAACTTTCTGTCTCTATGAATTTGTCTATCCTAGGTAATTCATGAGTGAAACCATATAATGTTTGTCCATTTGTGTCAGACTCATTCCAGTTAGCATAATGTTTTCAAGGTTCAACCATGCTGTAATATGTATCAGAACTTCATTACTTTTTGTGGATAAATAATATTACATTGTATATATATATATACCATATTTGTTTATCCATTCATCTGTTGGTGGACTTTTGGGTTGCTTCTACATTTTGGCTATTGTGAATAATGAACATTAGCATACAAATATCTGTTTGAGCCTTTCCTTTCAATTACTTTAGTTATAAACCTAGAAGAGGAACAGCTGGGTCTCTTGGTAATTCTATGTTTAATTTTTTGAGGATATGTTAAACTACTTGTTACATTAGCTACGCCATTTTACATTCTGATCAGCAGTGTCTGAGGTTCAAATTCTCCACATCCTTATCAATATTTGTTATTTTCTTTTTTTTATTCTAATTATAGTCATCTTGGTAGGTGTGAAGGGATATCTCATTGTGGTTTTGATATACATTTGCCTAATAACTACTAATACTAAATATGTTTCATGTGTTTAATGGTCATTTGTTTACCTTGTTTGGAAGAATGTCTACTCAAGATTTTTGCCAACTTAGTTGCCAATTTTTAAATTAGTTTGTCTTTTTGTTATTGCTTTGTAAGTATTCTTTATGTATTCTAAATATTAAACCTTTAGTAGATATATGAGTAGCATATATTTTCTCATATTCTTCAAGTTGTTCATCGATGGCTTTTGATGAACAAAAAATTTAATTTTGATGAAGTCCAATTTCTGTATCTTTCCTTTTGATGCTCATGTTTTTGACAACATATTAAACAATCTAAGGCGAAATCCAACATCAGGAAAATGATATTATATTTTAGGACTTTGATCTTATATTTAAGTCATCGATCCATGTTGAATTAATATTTTTTATGTGGCTATGAGGAAGAGATCCAACTTCATTCTTTTTTTCATGTTAAAATTTAGTTGTTCCAGCACAATTTGTTAAAGAGATTATTTTTTCCCAGCATTGAGTATATTTGGAATCCTTGTTGAAAATCAATTGTCTGTATACGTATGGGCTATCAATTTTATTCTATTCTTATTTCTGGATTCTCAGTTTTATTTACTTTGAGTAGTACTGGAATCATAACAATATTTTAACTTCCAATCTTTCTATTTATTTAGGTCTTCTTTAACTTCTTTCCACAGTATTTTGTAGTTTTTTATTATACAATTTTCTTACTTCTTTAATTAAATTTATCTCTAGATATTTTTTATTTTAATAATATAAATAAAATTATAATATTAATTTCCTTTTGTACTTATATTCACAAAAAATATTGGTCTGTAATTTTCTTATGATGTCTCTGTCTAGGTTTGAAATCAGGGTAATACTGGCCTCATATAATTACTTAAGAAGTACTTTCTTTTCAATTTTTTTAGAAGAATTTGGTGTTAATTTCTTTTTTAAATATTTGGTGAAATTCACCGGTAAATTTCTGATCCTGGGCTTTTCTTTGTTGGGAGGTTTTTGATTATTAGTCATCTCTTTAGTTGTTAGAGGTAGGTTGAGATTCTCTATTTTTTCT
>NW_011896650.1:2982-4541 GCF_000151845.1 Pteropus vampyrus | reverse complement strand
TGTTGCTTTTGGACCTGGAATAAACGCTCTGGAAAGAAAGTGAGATCCAGGCTCTGTATCCTATGGTCTTTAATTTTGGGGGGATCCTCACTGGGGCAAAGGGGGTATTTTGATTGGAAATAAGAGATGGGGGCAGTAGTGTCAGAGTCAGACAGACCTGGTTTGGAATCCAGACTCTCACACTTACTAGCTGTGTGTGACCCTGGGTGAACCCCTTCACATTTCAGAGCCCCAGTTTTCTCATCAGGAAAATGGAAATAGACATACTTCAGTAGATTGCTGGGAGCACTGGATGAGACAGATCCTTGAATAGGCGCCTAGCACAGTACCTGGGACAGGTGCCATCAGTGATGGAAATGGACTGTCTCTCATGCAAGATGCCTTGGCAACAAATGAGCATTAAATAGACCCTATCTTGTTTCCAGGACACCTGAGCAGCTGCCCCTTAAACCAGGATTGTGGGGGCTCAGGCGCAGAACTATAGAACTCTGATGCATACACTATTAGAATACAGTTTTCCACTGTACTAGGCATGGGCAAGATGTATCACCTGGATGGAGAAAATACTACAGACAGGCCAGATGTGCCATGCCCATCTGGGAGAGATGCACGTGCATGTGGTTGGCACTGTGATCCCCTCTTCATCTGGAGGACTTGGCAACCTGTGTGTGTTCAGACACCTCCCCAGCCAGGCCAGGACACAGCAGCCATTGGGGAGAGGTAGCGGGTTGTTTTATTTTTTGCAACATGAGCATGGTCTGCCCTTAGACAGCCCAGGAGCCCCCTCCCAGGACACAGCAGGGAGGGGACCACCTGCACTCTTCTTCCAAGTCTGCAGAAACCTTCCTTTCTCCAAGGCTGAGGATTGGACAAGATCAGAGGTGGACTTGGGGGTCTCGCAGAACCTGAGGTTTTGCTGCAAGTGGGAAGCCCAAGTTTCTTGGTCAGTTTTTAGCCAAGTTTCACTGTTTTGTTCCACAGACATTCCCAGGTAGCTGTTGGAAGGGGGTGCTTTAAAGGCTAAAACAGCCGACACCACTCTGGAGGTCTCTGCCCCCTCTCGCCCCTTTGCTAGGTCTTCCTGGCGGCCCCTAACCCCAATTTCCCTTCTTGAGTCCCAGGCCTCAGACGGAAGTAGCCGCCTCCTGTTTATTTGGCTGTAAAGTTAGGTCATTTCTCATTTCTGATGCTTTAGCCGGCCATACCTGACTTCGATTCCTCCCCGCCTTTTCCTTTTGTTTTTTTTTGTTGTTGTTGTTGTTTGTTTGTTTTTCCTCCCCTCTACAAGCTGGGTCTCAGGCGCGATTCTTGCCTTTTAAAGCAGCGTTAACGTGCAGACCTCTGAAATTTCGACTACTTTCTTTGGCTCACCTGGCCCCTGCCCTCCCGCCGGAGCTACCGACTGCCTGCTTATTTTAGCTCTTAATCGATACTAGAAGCGGACTGTAGTTGGGACCTCCTGATCGCAAGCGCTGGGAGCCCCGCACAGCCTTTCCCAGCGCGAGGTCGGAAGGGCGGCGGCCAGCTGGAGCCGAGACCCGCGCGAGCCCGGAGCGCTG
>NW_011896650.1:0-972 GCF_000151845.1 Pteropus vampyrus | reverse complement strand
CTTCCGCGGCCCAGGGACGCGCCGCCGCGCCGGCAGCTTTTATTTGCAGTTTCTTTAACTCTCCATTTCTGGTTCTCTTCCCTTCGAGCGCCCTGCCGCGGAGTGTTAGAGAGCCCTGTCGTCTGTGGGCTCTCAACTCAGAGTCAATATTATCTCAGATGGTCACAATAGACTGGAATGAAAAGCTAATATTGAACCAATGAGGTCCCTGCCCGCGCCACTGCCATGCCATCCTTTGTCGCGCAGCCCTGGCGAGCCGCTGGCGGCCGGCTAAGCGGAAGGGGTCTGAGGTCGGGCCTCACCAGGTCCGGGCCACCGGTGGGAGGGACACGCGGGACCCAGCGCAGAGGCCTCGGAGGCCCAACTGGGCTTCGCTCTCCTGCAGGCTCCTGGGGATCCCCTCGGGCTCCACTCCCGGCCTCTCCTCCAACCACCAGGGGTTTGACGCGAAGCCGAGGGCTCCGCGGGGCCGCAGGGGAAGCGGGGCGCACGGTTCGTTCCTGCGACCAGACACAAATAAGGGAGCGGGGCCTGGCGTGTGCAACCTCTGGACGTTAGGGGCCCAGAATGTGAACGTAGCAGGGGAGAGGGGCGGCTGTGGGCCTGGAACTAGAGGGCTCCTTCCTGCTTGCCTTGGGGGGCAGTCTGGCCTGCTTGCTGTCCCCCGTAATTAAAGGCCTCCATGGCCGCAGCCAGCGCGTGGTTGCTCATGGACCGGGTCTGCGCGGGATGGGGGCTGTCAGTAGACCTCTTCCAAAGCTCTCAGCTCCTGTCCACTCTTCTGTTCCCCCAGCTCCGCACAGGCTGGGCAGAGCTAGGCAGAGGACGCTAGACGAGGGGCTTTAGGTCCTTGTGCTGGCTATGAGGGAAGCTCGGGCCGTGCCCCGGCTTTTCCGTCCGCCAGTGCAGTCATTGTTCTGTGGGCACCCCCGGAGGTGTCAGGACCGCTTTGAGTTGCCCCCAAGAGCAACG
>NW_011896649.1:1023-1330 GCF_000151845.1 Pteropus vampyrus | reverse complement strand
AGGTGTTGTTCTCCTCCAGGTACTTGACCAGGCAGCTCCGGCAGACTGTGTGCAAAGCACAGCGGCATCAGAAAGCCAGCTCAGAATCAAGATGCCGACGGCCGCGGCTCAGTCCGCCTAGGGCCACGGCGGGCGCCGCATCCTGAGGCGCTGTGAAGAGCGCCCAACAGTGTGGACTGCGCGCTGCTCGCCCCACTGCCCCACTCGGTGCCCTGGGGGCCCAGAGAGAAGAGCGGACAGTGAGGGGGAGGCGGCCCCGCGGCCCGGGCTGAGACAGCGGCAGAGCGCGCAGTCAGTCCACGCATTC
>NW_011896649.1:0-973 GCF_000151845.1 Pteropus vampyrus | reverse complement strand
AGGTGTTGTTCTCCTCCAGGTACTTGACCAGGCAGCTCCGGCAGACTGTGTGCAAAGCACAGCGGCATCAGAAAGCCAGCTCAGAATCAAGATGCTGACGGCCGCGGCTCAGCCCGCCTAGGGCCACGGCGGGCGCCGCATCCTGAGGCGCTGTGAAGAGCGCCCAACAGTGTGGACTGTGCGCTGCTCGCCCCACTGCCCCACTCGGTGCACTGGGGGCCCAGAGAGAAGAGCGGACAGTGAGGGGGAGGCGGCCCCGCGGCCCGGGCTGAGACAGCGGCAGAGCGCGCAGTCAGTCCACGCATTCTCGCCACACGGGCCAGCAGCTAAAATGTTTGTCAGCCTAGAAGATCCCAAGATTTCCTTTGTAAATCAACACTGGAAAAAACTCAGTGAAAATAACAAATTATGCCCACTGATATCTAAAAATACAATGAACTTTAAAATAAAAATTCTACCAAAATTGGCAGATATTTCCTTAAGTGAAAAACACAGAATCAAGTCACTGTGCTACAGGCATTCATTCCATTTTAAAGGTCCTGCCTCTGGAAAGTGCTTCTCGACCGCTGGATTCCCCAGTTCCCAGGTAAACCATGCTACCTGCGTTCCAGGTGAGACGGAACTTAAAAAAGGAAACTCCAGTTCAGCGCCAGCTAAAAAGCCACCGAAAATCGAACATGGGCTTATCAGCTGCGTGTGAGTGTCGGTCACCAGACTCTTGTTTAAGAAGTTGAAAAAATTCATCTGGAAATTTTAAAAATAAGCATTTCTGCCCACTAGAAACATCATGTCATACCACAGTTACTAGTTTAGCTGTTCTATGAAAAAAACTGGATTTTTCCTGTATTTAGCTTCCTTACATGGTATCTCTGTTAAAATGACCCACAGAATTTTTAACATGAAATATTTTTTCTGCTCTATTTTCTGTTTTATTTCTGCTTCTGTGTACTGCTTTGTGCCTGAGCGTAAAAGC
>NW_011896648.1:2717-5221 GCF_000151845.1 Pteropus vampyrus | reverse complement strand
CTCCATAACTCAGCCAATGGGAAGCCACTACACTTTGAACTCCCAGTTGATGGATATTTAGTTTATAACAGCTCCTCCTAACTATCCTTTTTCCCTATAAAGTAACAGTTTCTCTCCTTTGTTCTTCAGGCTCGCCTATGGTTTGTCATAACTAGCCTATCCTGAATTGCAATTCTATGTTCTTTCTGAACCAACCCATTTTGTTTGTAAAATAAGTGGCTGTTTTTATTTTATCTTATTTTGACAGCATGTAAGAAAAAAGTGAGGAAAAGACCTATAATTAATGGCTGTGAGCAAGTCAACATGCATAGATTTTGCTGAGTGTAAGTCCATAATTCTGAACACAGAAATTCCATGTTTAATGCCATACACCCTTCTTAGTAACAAGTGAACTTGGGCGTAATGTTAGAGCAGTAATTTATCACTTAAGTAGTGAGTGAAATAGAATCAATATTAAACTAAATACAATAAATATGCATTTTTTTTTTATTTTATTATATATTAAGCAATACCACTATATATAAACTTTAGTTAATAGGATTTCTAAATGCTGTAATCAAACTATTTGTCATATGCATAGACCTAATGGTTTTTCTAAGTTATCAGAAAAAGAGAGGTATTTGTTAGGAATAGAAAAGTGACTTATTGGAGAAAAAAATTCAGTTTGGTATTGCTATGGTCCTATATATACTATAGTTATAGTTCCTGAACCTTATATCTAGGAAATACTCAAGGTAAAGTCAAAGGATATATAGCATTTTCAGTTTTCTTTGTGAAAGGGAAAAAAATATCTTATCAGAAGTTTAATTCTTAGCACTGCCTTTTTCACACCAAAGTATTTCATTTTTTGAGAGCAATGAAATTGTATCATGCTATATATATATAAGAATAAACTGTGAAAACACAATCTGCAGAGGTGAAGTAGTATAAAAATGGTCTTTCTATAAATTTTCTGTGATTTAAAGTAAAGATGTTAAAGCAGGCTTAATTTTAATACCTATAGCATACACATACTAAGCAATTAATAACTGCCCATGAAATTAATAGTTTTTAGTGTTTTAGTGTTCATTTTTAATTTTCATATTTATTTTTGATATTAAAATCTAAATCACCTCTTTTCTTCTTGTGCTCCTTCAGAATGTTTCTTTGGGTTGATGATTCTGACTTTCCTATTAGGTCCTTTATCTTATGCTCTTGTTTTCTTTGTTAGTTATCAGTAAAGAAATGTAGTGTTCTATGTAATATCCACCTCAGTTTCCAAACATCTGCTGGATCCCAATTTTGTTCAGATAAAGATTTTGTACAAGGTTCTAGGAGGGTACTGAAATGAACAAAATATGGTCCTATGCTACGAAAGACATACACATTGCTATGAGAATAATGTAAAGAGATGAAAAGATAACTCACCCAAGAAGTAACATTTGGGATATGTTTTCAGAAGAGTGGGAGGAATTTTGACAGGTGAAGGGAGGGGTTTGGAGATAATGGCTAATGACAAATCAGCTAAATTATAGAATACAGGCAGAAAAATTGATAATAAAATCAGGACTTTTTGAGAAAGTAATATAGGGATATGATGTGGAACACAAAGCTGAATTTCAAGTTTGTGGAAGTATAATAAATAAGAACTAAGATTTTTTTCTTCAAACAATGCCCATTAAATTTTGGAGCTGGGGAATTGCAGAATTAAATATTTTCTTGATATTATCTTCTATTCCTTTTCTTGTAAATCATTATTCTCTAAATTGCCTCATTATAATATTTCTTTCATCTTAGACATTCTTAATATATTTTGAATCCTTTCTCTTTTCATCACTACATACCAGTTTCCGAATGTCTTAACTGGATTTACAAAAATATCTCCTATAAACATTCTTTCTTACTTCCCATCCTTTCACTATGCCACAGTCAATAACATTTGTAAAATACAAACTTTCTATGTCACTTCCCTGCTTTGAGAATGTTCACAAGTTTCCCAATTTCCTTAAGACTCTTGAGCATGATTTATGAGCCCTCAAGTCTAACTCTTTATCCTCTCCAGTATTTATCTCTTCTGTATAGATCTCTCCATCACTCACTTCTAAGCTTTTGCCTATCCTCTTCTAAAATTAATTTTCCTCTCCCCACTCATCTTTAGATCTCAGTCCTCCAGGAAGCATTCTTCACTTTTTATGTTAAGCATCCCCTTCTCTGTGCCCCAGGTACCCTCTGTTTAACATACTGAATTACAACAGGTATTTACATGGTTATAAGCCCCACACAAAACTCTATACTATGTGAAGCTGTGCCATGATTATCTTGCTCATTCTTATACTTCCAGGCCTCAGTTCATTGCCTAGAAAATAGCAGGTACTGAACATATATGCAGGAGCTGAATGCACAGAGAAAACAATGAGTGATGTGTAAACTTAATGAATGAGAAAAGAATAAAAGAAAAGAAAGATAAGCTTTTCTAACTAATTTCTGTGTTACTCAAGTTAAAATTTTTAGATATTGTAAATTAA
>NW_011896648.1:0-1112 GCF_000151845.1 Pteropus vampyrus | reverse complement strand
GAAGGAAGGAAGGAAGGAAGGAAGGAAGGAAGGAAGGAAGGAAGGAAGGAAGGAAGAGAAAGAGAAAGAGAAAAAGAAACTCAAAGGAAAAACTGGAGATTTTAGTTCTTTTCTTTGCAGGACTTCACAATCTATTTGAACTCAGCCTTTTAACAAGAATTAAATCTAGTGAAAATTTAATGGCAAAAGTGGGCCTAATTCTGGCATTTGTTTATAATGGGATACTGTGAATAATCACGTCCACTCATAGAATGATTTGTGCCCACATGTTCCATATTACATGTGGGAGTCGATTCCATTTTTCTTAACTAGAAGAAGCTACCTGTGAAAAAGAATAGAAGGCTTAGACTGGGTAAATTATCTTTTGCCTGCTTCTTCACCTGGCAAAAATGCAGGAAGTAGCAATTCTGTGTAATGCATTATAAACAGTCAAGTCTGCCTTTTGGAAAACCATGCTTCTAATGAGCATTTGCAGATATCTGTTAAAACCAAAGGGATAAATTATACCTTGTATGTACATAATAAACTAAGCAGTTTGGTGTGAGAATTTAGGACAGTCTTCCAGTGAATATAATGTTTTGGCCAATTTGAGAGAGATTTAGAAAATCATCAGGTATATCTTAGGAGATTTTAATTGAATGAAGAATTATGAAGGAAATGGGAGAGTAAGGGTTGTATCCATCTTGCAATTCTCCTTTCTGAAGGGTAAACTCAGATAATGAAGCACAAATTCTGGACTTAGAACTTGGCTCCACTTCACTCTGTTCTTGGGTAAGACTCAGATCCCTCTTCTGTGAACCAAGGGGTGTGTGTCCTTGTCATAGAATACTAGGATACTCTAGCACTAGAAGACTACTTACAGACCATCAGATCCAGTTATTCCAAATTTGAAGGTCTTTAGCAGCCAAACAGATAGAATAAAAAAATTAAGAGGTTAAGCATAAGACTATTCAGGATTCTGGTATCTGCAGATCAAATTTTCTTCCTGGACAGGTAGTTTGAGTTCAATAATTCTAATATTATCCAGTAGTAATAAAAACATAAGGTTTGAGATATACAAGACTTGAGTGAATCTCATTTGGATTTTAACAGTTAATCTACTAGTATATGGT
>NW_011896647.1:2922-4116 GCF_000151845.1 Pteropus vampyrus | reverse complement strand
GTGTGTGTTGTGTGTGTGTTCGTGGTGTGTGTGTCTCTGTGTGTGTGCATGGTGTGTCTCTGTGTCTGTGTGTGTGCATGGTTGTGTGTGTGCATGCATCTGTGTGTGTCTGTGTGTGTGTGTGCATGGTTGTGTGTGTGTGTTCGTGGTGTGTGTCTCTGTGTGTGTGTGCATGGTGTGTGTGTCTGTGTGCGTGTGCATGGTGTGTGTGTGTCTGTATGTGTTCGTGGTGTGTGTGTGTGTGTCTGTGTGCATGTGTTCGTGGGGTGTGTGTGTGTGTGTCTCTGTGTGTGTGCATGGTGTGTTTCTGTGTCTGTGCGTGTGCATGGTGTGTGAGTGTGTCTGTATGTGTTCGTGGTGTGTGTGTGTGTGTCTGCGTGCGTGTGTTCGTGGTGTGTGTGTGTGTAGAGTAGCCTAGAGAAAGACACAGAAATGCAGAATGCCGCCTGTTCCCTTAGAGATACAGCGTATGCCAAAAGAACCTGAAGGTGCCATTTAGACCTCATGATGCTCAGAGACGAGCTGTGTCATCCCAGAGCCCAGGTAACAGGGCGACTAACACGAAATGTGAGAGAGGGACCTTCCCTGCCACACGGGGCCACAGAGAGGGCGCAATGCTATTTCTGTTCTCCTCGGCTTTGCATTTCCGAGGCCAGGCGTCCCAGGAAGGCACTGGCTTCTTAGGGAAGCGGCCGCAGCGGGAGCTGCTGAGGATACGCGAATGCGAATGACTCGGGGAGAACCCGGCCTGGGAGCCGGGGAGGAAGGGTGTCGATTTGTCTGTCGTGGAGGGGACGTGAGGTTCTCCCTGGCCAGGGGAGGAATCATCTGGTTCCGTCCGTGGTGCGGAGGGCTGGCGCCGGAGACGGATGACGCTCCGCACTCAACTTGTGACATCAGCGTGGACCGTCGTTGTACCCCGCTGGCCATGAGGTGTGATGCTGTGCGCTCTGCCTGTTGCTGACCGTGGGTTCCGTTTCTCCGTTCGCTTTATTTGGGAAGTGTGCGCGTTTGCATGTGTGTGCACAGGACAGAACGATTTCGTTCCCAAGTTCAGACTTAAACTCATGGCGATTTATGTGCCTGAACATGACACCCGCTCATCCCCCCGCTGAAAGGCTGGGTCGAGCTACTTCAGGGTGTTCAGATGTGTTCTGAAAATAAACCACGGCCCCCTGGGTTGGCGGCATTTCT
>NW_011896647.1:0-528 GCF_000151845.1 Pteropus vampyrus | reverse complement strand
TTGGCACGTTCGCTTTTCCCTTGAGGGTCTTGTCCCATAACAAGATGCCATTTAGAAGTCTTCACGGTCACAAAACGCTGTCGCAACCATTGCCTTGGTGAGGTCGGTAGACCTGGTAGTTTTATTTGACTCCCATTTCACAGATGGGAAACTGAGACTCAGGGTGTTAGACACGACTTAGCGAATTTCTGCTGAAGATCACAAGCTGAAGTAAGAGGGCAGAACCGACTGTCACAGGTGTGACGTTGAAGCACAGGAGAGGGCACAGCGCGGGGCTCCGGACAGTGTGGTGGAAATGGCTGGAGGTAGCAACAGTCACCCCTTTTGGACACCGGGAACAGCCCCCCGCGCCCCGTGCAGGCCCCTCTCACAGATCGTTCCCACAGCTGCACAATACAGATATACGGTTGTCCCATTTTTATTTTTTTTAATTAAAAAAATATTGAAATACATTCGACATATACCACTATGTGCATGTAAGGTATACAACATGTCGATTTGCTACAGCGATATGTTGTAATATAATCT
>NW_011896646.1:1258-2788 GCF_000151845.1 Pteropus vampyrus | reverse complement strand
AGTATATTATATATGTAAATTAAAAAACAACATCACTGGATCTGCATTAATAGAGATATAAAAATATTACACTGCATTATTGCGGACATTAAATACCAACTTTAAAAACTTGATAATATAATTCTATTTCGTAAACACTCTTTCTACTTCCCTTCCTTCTACCTCCATACATTTTGTTTGTGTTTTTAATTAGAATGACAAAATGTTTCTCATGGATAACATAAAGCCCGATCTAATTGTTACAGATTTCAAATAAATAGTCCGAATCACATCTTAGAATGTTTCCTTTGTGACCCTATAAGATACCTATTATTATAGAGGATTCTTGAAGAATATGAGTATTCAAAACAACAATTGATGACTAAATCATAGAAGGAAGAAAGAGTATTCAGGTAAGAAGGTGAAAAACTGAAAGGAAAAGCCAGACTAGCAAACATTTCTGTGTCTGTTGGGGAGATTTATGAGAAGTAAATATGATTACAAGAAAAGGGGTATTTCTTTGTAACTGAAACTTGGCAGGAAGGACATTAAGATATGACAGAGTTTGAATAGACTAGATTTGGAAAGGTAAAATCATACAGATATAAGAAACTCCAAGAGATTTCCCAGAGTCTTGGAAAGAATAGCAATTATTTGATAATAAAAACACTGAGAACATGTGAGGCAAAATTAAACACCATAAGAATATAAATCTATAGCCTGCATAGATCAGTAAAAGATCTCTTGGAGTAAGGATCATATGCTTATGCACAAATAGGTACACGGAGTTTGCCTGAGACTAAGAGGATTCCAGGGATGCAGGACTTTCAGTGATAAAATCAGGACAGTCTCAGGCAAACTGGGGACAAATTGGTCACCATAACACAAAGAAAGACAAAAAGGATGATGGCAGGTAGGCAGGCAGGCAGGCAGGCAGACAGATAGACATAGATAATGAGTTAGATACTCTTTCATATAGGTCTTTGAACATGTTGTGGACAATTACAAAAAAAATTAAGATTATTGCTGTGGCTCCTGTTATTTTTTAAGACTTTATTTTCACAGCAAAATTGAGAGAAAAGTACAGAGATTTCCCATATACAGTCTGCCTCCACATAAGCACAGCCTCCCTCATCATCAACATCCCAACTAGGGTGGTACATTTGCTGCAATTGAAGAACCCACACTGACACATCGTTATCATCCAAAGTCTGTAGTTTATATTAGGGTTCACTCTTAGTGGTGTACATTCTATTGGTTTGGACAAAGTATAATGACATGTATACACCACTATAGTATCATATATAGCAATTTCTCTATCCTAAAAACCCTCTGTGCTTTGCTTTTTCATCCATCCTTTCCCTCTAACCCCTGGTCTTTTTACCATCTCCATAGTTTTGCCTTTTCTACAATATGAAAACAAACAACCTGATTAAAAAATGGGCTCAAGACATACATGTCATACAATTATAATCCTATAGTATGCAGACTTTTCAGATTGGCTTCTTTCAGTTGTTAATAGGCATTTAAGTTTCTTCTATGTTTTTCATA
>NW_011896646.1:0-313 GCF_000151845.1 Pteropus vampyrus | reverse complement strand
ATCGTTATCATCCAAAGTCTGTAGTTTATATTAGGGTTCACTCTTAGTGGTGTACGTTCTATTGGTTTGGACAAAGTATAATGACATGTATACACCACTATAGTATCATATATAGCAATTTCTCTATCCTAAAAACCCTCTGTGCTTTGCCTTTTCATCCATCCTTTCCCTCTAACCCCTGGTCTTTTTACCATCTCCATAGTTTTGCCTTTTCTAGAATGTCATACAATTATAATCCTATAGTATGCAGACTTTTCAGATTGGCTTCTTTCAGTTGTTAATAGGCATTTAAGTTTCTTCTATGTTTTTCATA
>NW_011896645.1:2839-3313 GCF_000151845.1 Pteropus vampyrus | reverse complement strand
AGCTTCAGAGAGGGATGGACATCGAGCAAGAATGACCAACTTGAACCTCCTGTCACCATGAAGTGCGTTTAACAATGCTTCCAGGTGTGCCACTTTGCAAGAGAGAAGCCACACCATTTGTCTTTTTAAGAACTTTATTACTTTTATGCAAGAGAAAATATCTTCGATTTTTAAATTAGAACGTATAGAATGTACATTTTATAAAAGAATTACATTACACATGCTAATTTAGTCTCTTTTTTTTAAAAAAACACCAATAATAAGCTGTGGACGTCATTCACAGACACGAACATATTTCTAGAATGTTCTCGAATATCATATTATATCAGATTTCCTCGCCTTTTTTTAGCCTTTGGAACTTTGGATGAGATTAACATACGAAAATATTTGCTTTCTATTTTCTTTAGACCTTTGACTATTGTTTGCATTTTCTTTGGAACAGGAAGTGGTTTTCCGTCAACACGTCTCCTGCTC
>NW_011896645.1:0-1001 GCF_000151845.1 Pteropus vampyrus | reverse complement strand
GACTGTCACCTTGGAGGATCACGTACTGCCCGGTGGCCCGCCCCTCCCTGGCCCTCTGTCACTGCACGTTTTAGTGCCCAAATTGCAGCTGTCACTGCCTGATGTGACTCCATCCATCCGACAGGGATCTGAACTTCTCGACCAGAGCCAAGCCACCCCTGAGCACACACCCACCTCTCCCGCGTGCCGGGTGCTTCCTGTCCTCGTTCCTCGGGGGGACACACACTCCGCGAACCCGTGGGCCCTCTCTCCGACCCTGGACGAGCTCCATGCAACAGGCCGCGTCCTACACAGTGAAGCCTCAGAGTCCCCTCGAGAAACTCCGTCTCGGGACCGTTAACACGGCGTTTCCGACTTCAGAACCAGCTTCATTTTGCGGGAGTTTGGATGCAAATATTATTCACGGATTCGGGCAACACCGAGCCTGGAGCGGCCGCCCACCAGTGCAGCACCGAGTACGGGGGCCGTGACCGCGAGCAAGCGCAGCATGGTCCCCGGGGGCCCGCGTCTGTCACTGCCGTGGGACTGAACGCCACCAGTGGGCGTGACCACACGTGAGACACAGACTGCACAGGCTCCGAGCTTCAAGAGACACGTGCACCAGCACGAAACACATGCACACACGTGCACACGACACGTGCATAGCACGCGGATGACACACACACACACACACACACAGAGGTTTTCGGCCTCTGCCGGTGACCCGGAGGGCCTCCCAGCATGTGGGGTCCACAGGATCCTCCTCGCCACCTGCCCCCCAAAACTACTTCTGCTTCGCTTCCTGGGGAGTGGCCGTGGTGGCCGGGCCACATCGACAGTCCCGACTCCGTCCCCAGTGTCGGGAACTTAGGTCCTTGAACTATTTTCTCCCTCGGTGACAAGCACAGCTACCTGACACGTTGCAGCGCAAGTTAAATGAGATGTCTGAGTGACGCGGCCTCCGGATCCCACCTAGCGGCAGGGCTTGGTGGCTGGGGCTGGGGCTGGGGGCACCTTTGCTG
>NW_011896644.1:1957-4205 GCF_000151845.1 Pteropus vampyrus | reverse complement strand
TTTTATTAAATAAAAATCTACTCATATTTTAAGAGCCTGGAGGGTTTTGTGTGCAAGAGAAAATTGTTTCTGTTTATTTTTGTCAGTAAGTTTTGGTCAATGACTAGTATAAAGATTTTAAATATATATGCAACGTGTGAAGTTTATGTCTAAAATAGTAACTGTGCATTATGCAAAGGTCTATTTCATGATTTTTTTCTAGTTAGAATAGATCGTATCAGGAATTTTCATTTCATTTAAAAAAAATTTTTTTCTACCCTAACATCTCCCAAAAAAATTTCTACTGATGAATGATGAATAGGATTTACTAATGATACTTTTGTTTCTATTATATTTTGAATATAAAATTTTGTTTTTGTTTTTGTTTCCGAATCTACTAAATTAGTTTGGAAGAAAGTAGTGATATATATATATATATATATATATATATATATATACACACACACACACATACATAATGTTTGCATATATGTGTATATCTGTGTGACAATATTAAGAATTAAGAGCTGGATAACTTGGTTTAGCAGTAGAATCCTTCTCCATAGAGGTCAGACACCTATAATACACATTGAACTGTGAAAAGAAAACCATAAGCTGTAGGGATTTAAGATTTAACTGGCTCACTAAACCTGCCCAGTCTTGTGAACATCTCTGTAAACATCTATTTTGAATTATAATCCTGGATGCTACCAAAAAGACTGTTGCTCAAACTTTTTATAATGATAGATAAATAAAAATATTGTGACACTTTATCCAAGGATTTTTTTAAAGACGTAATGAGAAAATTATGGAACATTTCTCTTAAAAAAGAATGATCCTTGTCCTGCAAATATCAAGTTCAGTAAACTCAAAGGAGACATACGGGGGCTTTCCTGATCACTTTCTCTCAGCTCACATCTGCTCCCCATAACACGCACAATGTATTCTGCTATTTGCAGTCAAATACACTTTTTGAAAAATGAGAAAGGAGAACCACTTAAATGTTCACCCCATTGACTTTACAAAGATTTACACATTCATCTGAAAGAGGAACTTGTCCCTAATGGACTATGTGAACAAGCATTTCCATGTCACGATGCCCGTGACATATTACACACTAACTGCTCTGCCTACTGGAACTCATTCAATATTATACAAGGTAACGAATCCTATAAATTATTTGGCTAATATAGACAATATCCAGTGGAACTGTTGTTTGTTTACATCCCTTTGTGTCTTGCATCTTTTGATCACTTTTGTAAGTAAATTTTGAACCAAGAAAATGAATGAATTTTAGGTACTTGACAAATAGACCATTTGCAAATGTTAGACCTAGAGGAAAATGTAAGGATACATTTAATATCAACTAATTATTATCAAATAAATTTAAGAATAACTTCGTTAACATATTTTACTTAGAATGCTAATTATTAACGTTTAGCAGGCAGTTAAATAGTGCCCACTTTTGTGCAAAGCTTAGTATGGCATGGGAAAAAGAAAACCAAAAATGGAAATTCACAGTTCCAACTTTTTAAGGAACTTACCACAGGGGAGAGAAATTGTGCATAAATAATAGCATGGAGTTAAAATAAGGAAGCAAGGCTGGAGGTTCTCTTCCAGCCTCTGGCCTTAAACAAAACCCTGACAATATTATGAGATTGCTGTAAAACCCCATCCCAAAGCATAGTCTACATTCAGATCTTGCCAAATCTGAAGACAGGAAGCTGGTTAAGTGGGAGAGATTCCCTAGAGCAGGGGTCCCCCAACTCCCAGGATGTGGACCGGTATCGGTCCATGGCCTGTTAGGAACCGGGCCACACAGCAGGAGGTAAGGGGCAGGTGAGCCAGCGAAGCTTCATCTGTATTTGCAGCCGCTCCCCAGTGCCAATATCACAGCCTCAGCTCCACCTCAGATCCTCAAGCATCAGATGCTCATAGGAGCGCTGGTCCGTGGTGCCAAAAAGGTTGGGGACCGCACTGCCCTAGAGGACATTCTTGCTAAGGTAAAAGCAGGACGGACATCTTAGTGCAATGAGCCATTCTTCAGTCCTGCCCCAGTGGGTTTTTTGATGGTAGACTGTCCTTTCAGCCTGGGCGCTAAAGCAGGGTAGCCAGGACCGTGTCAATCCTGAGTCCATGCCGTGACCATTGGTAGGATGTGCCCCCTGAGCTTTGCACCCAGGAGCCATTGTAAAACTGTCATTCACTGACGGACACTCAAGCGGATTCTATCTTGTATCTGAGAGAAAGGTGACTGGGTTTTAGGTAA
>NW_011896644.1:0-952 GCF_000151845.1 Pteropus vampyrus | reverse complement strand
AATACTATGTATCTCCCCCAAACTCCTGCTCTCACCCTGCCCTCACTTGGAAAACACCTTCCAAAACTAATTTATCTGTCCCTGCCCTGTGACCTTCACCAGCCTCCTCCGTGTCCTCGCTCCATCATCTACGTTCACCTGTAATTTCTCTCCACCTTTTTTTCTTCTATCTTTGGCATCGTCTCCATGGTTCCTTGTTCTCTGCTTAAAAATGTTCTGAAGTTATTCTAAATATTAAATTTCATTAAACAAAACAAACCAATCAATTTTTCATAGTCGCTGGATCATTCTACAGGTTCCATACCGTATTCATTCAACCTTCACTACCTAATTTTTTAAAATAACAAACAACGTTCACTTACCGTTAAGTTTATTTCTTAACCCAAATGCAGTCAATTTGTTTTGTTTCCACAGCCCCTGATGAACAACTGACTTAGGGTCAGCAGAGCCCCTCTGTTAGGTCATGGGTCCTCTTTTCAAGCCTTGTCATACTGTCCTGCTCAGCATGTGAGCATGGAGACCAGCGGCCTGCATAAAGTTCACTTGGAGCGCTTGTTAAAAGTGCAGATTCCCTGGCCACAAGCACAGAGTTTCTGATTCAGTAGGACTGGGTTGGGATCTAGGAATCTGCATTTATATGAGGCAAACCAGATGAATCTAATAAAGGAGGCAGATCGCACTTTAAGCAACACCTTTTTCAATGAATATATTTGACATATATCATTGCGTAAATTTAAAGTATACTACCTGTTACTTTGACACTTTTATATTTTTTAATATGATCGTCATTGTAGTGATATTTATCACAGTACATAATTATAGTACAATATTATTGGCAATATTTATTATACAGTTCATTAGATCTTTATGGCTATGTACTACTTGTTGCAAATTTTACCCTTAAACAACATTAATCTTATCCTCCCCACCAAAGCTTCCTTCTTGAATTTTT
>NW_011896643.1:1698-4161 GCF_000151845.1 Pteropus vampyrus | reverse complement strand
GTATTATATTATTCACATTTTTCTTATATTTTTTCAAAAAGGGGAAGAATTCTGGGATAAAACGATTATGCCAAATATTTGCCCACAAAATATGCAAAGGATATAAATAGTTTTTAGATAAATGTAATTTAAAAAATAAAAAATGCTGTTCTAATAGACTCCAAAACCATCATGAGATGTTTACAACACTAACATTTCATCTTTACTCAATTTAACGGTTTACTCATTTTTAAGAGATAGAAGAAATATGTTAAGAAAATTAATGCTTTTATGAAACACTTTAAAAGAAAACTAAAACTCTGTCCACACACACACAAAAAGGGCCAATTTCCCAGTGAACACCAGGAGAAAGAAAATATGTGGCCTCAGGCCAAAGATAAAAAAAAACTTTTCCTCAAATAGCAGTTTCCCTTTATTCACAAACATCAAATTACCACAATAATACTTACTTATACTGCCACAAAAGCCTCCTATGTGATCTCTCTCCTTTACCCTGAACCAGTCCATTCTTCACGATCTCACTAGCTTACAGCCTACAGTCTGTAAGAGCCCAGTAGTCTGACAACTTTGTTATGGGATAAACTATGCATTCCCTCAAAAAAAAAAATTCATATGTTGAAGTCCTAACCACCAGCACCTCACAATATGACCGTATTGGAGACTGGGTCTTTCAAGAGGTGATTAAGGTTAAATGAGGTCATTGGAGTGATTTCAAATCCAATATGACTGATGTCTTCAGAAAAGGAGATTGGGAAACAGATGTACACAGAGAGAAGATCGTGTGAAGACAGAGGTAGAAGACAGAGGTAGAAGACAGCCAACCACAAATTGTCAAGTTGCCGGCAAGTAATCCTATGTTGATATCTAATTTTTTGAATCTTATAATTTTTACTAAATGTAAAATCTTTTTATATTCTCCTCTGTGTGTCTATTTTTCCAACTACAATAGTAAGCTTCTGGAGCAGTATATTTTGAGTTCCCCCCAGTACCTAATACAATGTAATGTACCTCCTAATACAATCTACTAAATAACTACCTCAGATCTTGGGAAATATTTCACAGGAAGGTAACGGATTACTTAACATGGCTTTCCTTTATCTAGTAGTTTTTCATCTTATTCTTATTGCCTACATAGTCTCCCGACTATAATTATTTAATTGGAGTATATCAACTTTATCACACTAAATATTATTTCCCAACTGTATTTATACTGATGCTGTTCTATACATAACATTAATTTACAAGAGAAAAATAATATCTTTCTTAGTATAAGTATGGGGTTAATAATGTAACAATTTAACTATATATAATGAATTCCTACTTTTGGCCAAATGTTTTTAAAGCACATATAACTGTTTGGGAAATGTAATGATGATATAATATAACATCATTCACATGTACCATCGAGTAGTCTTGGATTCTATGGGAAGTTGTCTGCTTCTTTAATTTGAAGTACAGGATCTTTCACTTGTAGAAGTGTTGTTTGTTCTAGCACATACAGGGACATTTCTAGTCCAATATATCAACTTCGCCTTGAGATACTTTATCAAAGTAACAGAGTACATTGTGCATATTATGAATATACAAAATGAAGCCAACCTGCAAATCAATCTAGAGAGTCAAGTCTATGATGTCAGACTTGGTATATAATCTGGAGAAAATAATCTGCCTTTAATTTAGGGCAATTATCTTCCTGGCAATTCACTGTTACATGCCAGCTTCTAAATCCTTTCATCTTAACTCTAGACAATGGGTCCACTTCCTCTTTTGTAAAATTCAGCCTCCCCATCTCAGCAGCTAAAGGATAAAGTCCTGCATCAATGAAAAATTACATTTCAAGGATTTCCATGAACCTCTCCTGAATACTCTCACCTTGCAGAGTTACAATAAACTCTGGGGACAGCCTCTACTCCCTCACAGTACATGTGCATTTAAACAGTACCTGAAATGCAAAAAGGTCTTTAAGGGCCAAATAAGGAAATGTCTACATGGTAGGAATTTGGAGTACACTAAAAACTGCAAGTGACATCTCTCCCTTCCTAAGCCACAGCAGTCAGGCAGAGGAGATAAAAGGTGTATGGTAAAGGGAGAAAGAAAATCAGAGACAAGAGGATAAGAGATACTGAAAGGAGCCAAAGAAAGAAAAGGAACACATGTAAGAGATATGGTACACATATGATTGATCTATTAGTAATATGTTGATATAAACTTCATCAGTTTTTTGTTTATTTTAGCAAGTGAGGTAGGAAAAAGGAGTGGGGAAGAGTCAAGGGAACCCCCCAAATTAGCTTTGTCTAAGTGACAACTTTCCTGTGGAAAGGAACCTATAACATGCCCTAACCCCCACCTCTCTACCTAAATAAGCAAAACTGTAATTCTCAAATCTGCTCTGGTAACAGAATGACTACAAGTCACTAGAATTCACTGCATAACACCTTGAAATATGACTATATTAGACTTAAA
>NW_011896643.1:0-688 GCF_000151845.1 Pteropus vampyrus | reverse complement strand
CGCAGTCTCAGCTTCAATTTCTAAGTGACCTGCAGGGAAAAGCCCTGCCTTTGTGCCTCTGCAAAGAAAGCAAGCAAAGATGTACACCATCACCAGCACCGACACATAAACTCCCCAAGATACAAAGTGTCTTCCGAACAGCGCTTCCCCTGGAACATCCGGCAGCCCCCGGCTGCGAAATCGCAAACAAAAGCGTACCATCGGCGGGGATGAGAGGGGAGGTTGAAGGGGGAGGCGAGCGCAAAATGCTCGTATCAATGCGGGAAGCAGATAAAAAGGCACAGGCGACACGGGGGGTTCGGGGGTGGGTACCAATTAGCTGTGCGCCCTGGGTTCCCCGCCGCTGAGGCGAGAGATGCCAGTGTAGGGGCATTTCTCTCCACCCCACTACCCACCCCGCACAGCCCAGCACCGCGTAACTGTGGAGGGGGCGTCCAGCCCAGGGCGCGGCCACAGAAGCGGGGAGCAACAGGCTCCCGCGCTCTAGAGCAACCGGCCCGCGCGCCAGGCCCGGGTTCCCCCTTCTTGGCACTATGCCCCTCCAGTCGAAGGAAAAGAAAACTTTTAAATCATTTAAAGTAAGCAAGGGTCAAGGTTGAGGGAAGGGGGCTGAAAGGTCTGGAATTTTTACTAAGGGGCCATCCTTTTAAAGAGCCAGAGGAGCAGCGCACCCCACCCGCCAGTCCGC
>NW_011896642.1:1393-2228 GCF_000151845.1 Pteropus vampyrus | reverse complement strand
GAACATGATAATAATTTTGGAATATTATAAAATTGAAAACATCACCTGTCAAAAATGAGGGGGATGTGAACAAATCAAGGCTGAAAGGAAAAATGTAGATGCATTTTAGAAATATGAAATAAGTGAACTAAGCACTTGATTTAAAATCTTATAAAAAGAGGACTCAACATAAGGGAAAATAGAAAGAAAATAATAAAGATGAAGGACAGAAATAAATAAACTAGAAAACATAAAATCAGTGGACATATATAAACATAAACGCTCATTCTCTGTAAAGATTATAAACTAGATTAAACCCCTTGGAAATACAATAAAAATTTTTTTAAGTAAAAATCAACAAAATTTAAAATGAGACTGGTGATTTAACAATTGACAGAAAGGATTTTAAAATATAAATGATTGCAATGCACAATTTATGATAATCAATTCAAAATATCTAGCCAAACAGACAATACAAAATATAAAATATAAAACTGGCAAAACAAGATATAGATTACATGAAAATAATAATGAAGGAAAAGGAAATTGAGAAAGTGTTAAAGAGCTACCTCATCCACCAAAAGAAATACGGCTTAAACAAATTTACTGAACAATATTTCTACATATTCAAGAAATAAATTTTTCCATATTATATAATTAATTCCAAATCATGGAAAAACAAGACCTGATACCCAATTTATCTTAGGAAATGAGTATCATACTTATCCACAAATCTGTGAAAAATACCACACATATACAAGCACATACATACACACAGACATGCATAAACCCACGTCACAGGATGAGAATTCTAAGATAAGTGCCAATTCCAATAAAACTGGTTTGAAAAGATTAC
>NW_011896642.1:0-323 GCF_000151845.1 Pteropus vampyrus | reverse complement strand
AAGGAAAAGGAAATTGAGAAAGTGTTAAAGAGCTACCTCATCCACCAAAAGAAATACGGCTTAAACAAATTTACTGAACAATATTAATACATATTCAAGAAATAAATTTTTCCATATTATATAATCAATTCCAAATCATGGAAAAACAAGACCTGATACCCAATTTATCTTAAGAAATGAGTATCATACTTATCCACAAATCTGTGAAAAATACCACACATATACAAACACATACATACACACAGACATGCATAAACCCACGTCACAGGATGAGAATTCTAAGATAAGTGCCAATTCCAATAAAACTGGTTTGAAAAGATTAC
>NW_011896641.1:4816-6371 GCF_000151845.1 Pteropus vampyrus | reverse complement strand
GACCCACAATGCAGTTGGCAATCTTTCCTACACTAGCCATGTTCATGCTGGACGGTTGGCAATGATAAGGGGAGCGAGGAGAGCAGAGATGCCTGTGGAAGTGAGAGCTTTCCCTTACTTCCTTTCCCTAACTTTGTTCACTTCTTGTGTCAGCGTTCCCACCAAGGATCCGTCCGGGAAATCCCTTATCATGAGCCCCGAGGAGTTTGAGCGGATCAAATGGGCATCTCGTGTGCTGACCAGAGAAGAACTCGAGGCCAGGGAGCAGGCCTTCAGAAAGGAGAAGGAAGCCATTGTGGTAGCTAAGCCCCCAAGCCCTGGTCTCAACAGGTGGGGGGCAGAAGAGAGATGTTCTGGGAAGAGGCCAGCTTCTCACAAGACTTAGAGCTCTAGTTAGGGGACCCTGGAACAAGGCTTGGATGGAGACATGCTATAGAATGAAGACCAGTTGTGGAAGTAACTGGGAGCAAGGGGAGGGGTGAGGATGAAGCCAGGCTGAGAAACTTCTGGGTTCTGATAACATGATAGAGTGAAGCAAAAATCATATCGGGTCACCTGTGGTAGCCAGGCTAGTGCCCAGGACACAGCACAGGGAACAATCACACACTGATTTAGATTGGTCTCCTGTAGGATGCAGTGACCACACGCAAGAAGATCATGAAACAGAAGGAAATGGTTTGGAGGAACAACAAGAAGCTCAATGACCTAGAGGAAGTGGCCAAGGAGAGAGCCCAGAACCTTCTGCAGAGAGCCAACAAGCTGCGGATGGAGCAGGAGGAGGAGCTCAAGGACATGAGCAAGGTGGGGGCTCTGCATTGCTTCCCTCCTCTTATTCACACTCTGGACAACATGGGCTCCAGCTGGAGGTGGGTCAAGTGGGGGTGGGGGAAGTGAGGGATTGGCTGGGGGCAGGGGAAGGGAGGTGGGGGAGAGCTGCACCTGTCGCGTGGTTGCTGTGAGTAGAGGGAGGACCAGCTTTGCTTAGTGCTAGCTGTGTGACCTTCAGCAAGTCACTTGCCCTCCCTGAGCCTCACTTTCTTTATTTGTAAAGTGAGGGTGGTAAAACTACTTGGCAGAATTATTGGCAGGATTAAATAAGCTAAAATATGGGAGAGGCTTTGCAAACTGTGGATTGATAAATAAATAAATGGGAGCTATTACTTTTATTTTTATTCCACTAGTTCACTTCTGGCCACAGAGGGTGGTACAGGCAATAGGGTTCTTTTTGAAGTGCTTTAGCTGAGAGCATAAAGACCAGAGGCTCATTTGAATTCTATTTTGTTCCTCATTTGCATGTGGTTCACTTCCCAACCAAATGAAAAATGCTGACTCCCCAACCCCTTCATCTATGATTGCTGTCTCTCAGGTAAATCTTCTGGACTTATACCTCCTTTTATTTTCCAAAGCTTTTACTTCATGGTTCTTATTGATGGCGCTTGGTTATCACCCACTTCTGTGTCATATTGGGCTCTTCTGGCTTAAAAGATCTAGTGTCTTGGCCTCTGCAAAAGTGTTTTAGTTTCCCTGAGAAGTGGAACAGGGATCTTAACTGGGG
>NW_011896641.1:0-2956 GCF_000151845.1 Pteropus vampyrus | reverse complement strand
TTGTTCCTGTCACACTTCCTATCGTGGGAGTTATTTGGGTGGAGGTTGGAACACAGAGACATGGACCCTCAATTTCTAAGACACTGTGGCCTTGTTCTCTCCAGAGGAAGACGGCACATTGTGCAGCAGATGGAAAAGAACCAGGAGGAGCGATCATTGCTTGCAGAGCAGCGGGAGCAGGAGAAGGAGCATCTGCTGGAGTACATGGAGCAGCTCCAAGAGGAGGATCTCAGGGTAACAGGGCTGTATAGATATGCCAACTTCCACCAGCACCAGCAACAAAAGCTTACAAAAATTGAGGGTTACCGGGTGTGGACTAATTTTCTGTCAGGTACATGCCCATTTCACAACATCATCACCATCAACTTTTTATTGCCATATTAAACATTTATTTGCCGTGCTGTGGATAGAGACCGTACCTGCCTCCCTGTGACCTGGAGTCCAAGACTGAGATGTCCATGTGAATGGACACATAAAGGAAATATGTGGTTGTGTGCTTTATACAAATAAGTAGAGGAATGTTTTATAGTCTTCCCTCAGTTATCTAGGGACACTGCACACTTTGTAGAAGAACAGTAGCAGTGTCTTAGTTCCAGGCTCCCTGCTGTTATCTCCTTCAGCATACACAGCATCCCGATGTCGTTAATTGTGTTGAGGAGCCAAACCTTCTTTCCTGTTAGCCTAAATAAAATTAGTAGGCATATCCATTGCAGAAGAAATGATGACATACTGGCCCAAACTAAGTAGATTTAAAATAAAATCCTATTCTATTTGCCTTATCTGGTTTGTTGCAATATACAAAGGCACAGTCAGAGACATGGCAAGCATTTGGAGCATTTATTCTTTTTTCCCCTTCTATTTTTTACTTTTGAAAAATTTTTATACACGGACAAATGAAAAGAATTGTACCACACCCATCAATGCTTCACTGATTTAATGATTGTTAATCTGCCTTGGTTGCATATTTTGTTATTGTTAAACTGTTTAAAAGTAAGTTGTAGATGTCTCGACACTTCGCTACTAAATGCTTCAGTCTACATCTCTGAAGAACAAAGACACTCTCTTATGTGTCAACAATACCATTATTGCATCCCCATCAAAAAATCAAATCCAATGATTCTATATCATTTAATATTTAATCCACATTCAAATTTTCCCAGTTGTTCCCAAAATGTATTTCAGTTGTTTTCTTTTTTCTGAACCAAGATAACTCACTTAAGTCTCTAGTCCGTTTTTATCTAGAAGAGTTCGTTCGTTTGTTCGTTCCTTCGTTCCTTCATTCTTTCGTTCCTTCATTTTTATAAAATGAATATTTTGAAGGATCCAGGTCAGTTGACTTGAAGAATTTTCCACATTCTGCTTTGTTGGTTATTTCCTCATGGTGCCATTTAACTTCTGGAACATGTATGCTTTTACTTCTCTCCTCCTCCCACATGTTCATGGATGATTGAATTGTCATCTTCCGGTGCATTTGATGGTGGTGAGTTTCGGGGGGCCCCTGAATGGTCTCACAGTTGGCCTTATAATTATGAAGGCTTCTCAGAGCACCTGAGGTGTGGGAGGAAGATCACCGGTATGGTTATGGAACATGAGGGGACATGTAGCCTCAAGTTCTGTTTTGAGAAGGGGACCAACAGGGTCAAGAACACAGAGAGACCTGGCTGAGTTCCTGGCTCAGGAGAGAGAGGGAAAGGGCCAGGAAGGAGAAGCATGGCACAAACATGCAGGGAATGGGGTGAGAAATGAAGGCTGGAAAATTCTAGATTGTGGAGAGTTGGAATTGGTGAGCTCACTGAGAAAATTCCAAGTGTTGTTGAGCCAATACCATTACACTGATGTTGTGTCATTGTCATTTTTCTGTCCTTCTACTTGAAGGTAGAAACCAGTGTACCCCCAGCTTACACTTGCCTTATCAGCTCAGGGTGGTGCCAGGGCAGCTTTCCCCACCTTGCTAGCAGGGTGGGGAAGTGTGAGGGGAGTTCATCTGGGGTTGCTTTGGAATGGCTTCAAAGATGGGAAATGGGGACAGTCCTTTGGTTGCTTGGAAATGAAATGAACCAACAAAAACAACAAATTAAAAACAAAATAGGCAAAGAAGTAAGTAAATGAATACATGATTGTATATATGTCATAGATCAGAGGTCAGCGGCTTTTTTAGCTTTAGGGTCAATGGGATTATATAATGCCTGGGGTACCAATGGCAGGCCTGAAACTGGGGGAGGAAGGTATAAGGAGGGTGAAGAAGGTAAAAAGGAAAGGAAGAAAAGGATTAGGGGAAAAAGGAGTGTGAGAGCTGGAGTAGCAAAAGGGGAAAAGTCGATTGTGCAAGGAGGTGGGTAGGTGAGAATGAGGGAAAGCCAGTAGCCATGACTCAGGTGCTACATGGACCTGGCTAGAGGTAGGCAGTGCTGTGCTGATCTGGTTCAGAAGACTTCCTGGAGGAAGGGCCCTGAAGTGGGCAGTGGGCCAGGCTGGGGGAGAGCCAGAAGAATTGCCTTGGATGAGTCAGGGCAGAAACTGGACTGAGGAGGAGCTGGAAGGCCAGGGAGGGGTTTAATCTTTGAAAAAATGGAAAGAGCTTGCAGGTGGGGTGAGTTGATGAGTAAAAGAGTTTGAAGCAAGGAGTCTAAGTTTGCTTGGAGGGTATAGGTATAGGTATAGCTGCACAAAATTCCAGCACCCTTCTGCTATGGGGCCTGAGAATGTGCTTGGTCTCAGAAGTGGTCTGATCACCAGGTGCTTCCAAAGACTCATGGCTGGGAAAGGCAGAGGCTCTTTCCTTAGAAGGGATCTTTTAATTCAGGGTCACATTGCTCATTGTGTTTCTCTGTGTTTAAGATTTGTTTTTTCTCGTTCTTATTCTCCACTAGCTTTGGTCCCTACTTCCCTTCCTCATTTAGCAATAGTTCATTGAGTATTTTCTGTTTTCCTCTCATTGGGCAACATGTTGGGAAAG
>NW_011896640.1:3138-5504 GCF_000151845.1 Pteropus vampyrus | reverse complement strand
TTACATCACAGAACATGGGCTCGTCTTGCACCCAAGTCACAAATGCTCTGGCCGATGGGCGAGGCTAGGTCCCAGAACTCTCCAGCTCCTGGAAGAAAAATCTCCAAGCAACAGCCTCTACCCACCAGACCCAGCTAGAGACCATTGTGCACCCTTGCTTTACCAGTTCCCACTCTCCTCTGCACAAACGGAAACCAAGGGAAAATGGGTAGTGCCCCAGGTGTGCCCCAGCAGCTCTCGGCTACCAGGCAGTCTGGCAGTCTCTAGGGCCACAAGGGAGAAATTCCAGCTCAACCAGAGAGCCTGGCTTGAGTGTGTCCTGTGGAGTGTTGCTATTCTTTTTGTTAGGTTAAAGAGGCACAATAGTCCATCTCTACAGTTGTCATCAAACTCAGCAAAATGAGATAGCTAAATCGATAGCCTCCCAATCTTTACTGAATGCTTTAACAAGGGACCATTGCCTTGCCAATATTTTCGTACCCTAAATCACATTCAGATTCCTGAATGCTGCTATGAGCCAGCTCAGAGCAAAACTGAGGCATGGGAGAAGCTTGCCCACCGAGCCCACCCGCAGATCTCCTTTAGATAGCTCACTCTCCCAATACATCATCTCCCCCTTCCAGCTCGCTCCCCTGTGACCCAGCTTTCAGCCGTGGGGGTGAGGGAGAGGGGACAGGGGGGCAGGTGCTTTTCCTTGGGGACCCCTGAGGAACCAGATTTGATCACTTTCTTGCCAAGCACATATCCCAGTCTGGGAACAAGCTGGATGTCTTTACATACACGCTTTTATTTAATCCTCACAGCAAATCTGTAAATAGGTACTATCGTCATTTTGCAGATGATGAAACCAAGTTCAATGACTACACAAGACTCACGTGGACACCAGCTGCAGAGTGGGACTTTACCCAGGCCCTCCAAATCCCAAACCAGTGTTCTTCCCACCCAGGCCTGGTACATCTCGAACAGTCAAAGTCCAGGCACAGTGACAGCCGATAACATAGTTGTTGCCAGAAGAAACCTAGATAATGCCCGTGAAAGCATTTTTTTCAAGCTGTGATGCTCAATACAAACAAAAGGAGAGATGTGATTACATCCTGCTGGTCTCTGCCCATCTCCTGCCCATGAGCACTGAGCCCAGAAAACACACTCATGCTCTATTTGGAGCAAACAATTAGTCATCTATCTGTCCAGAATGAGGGACATCATGTTCGATGAATGACAAGGATGCTCCTTCTCCCCACAATAAGTCTAATAAGTCACCAAGATTTGTCAGTTCTCCTGGGTGTCTCTCAAATCTGTTTTTTTTTTTTTCTCCTCCATCCCACTGGCACTTTCCTGTGGGCTCCATCGTCTCTCACCTAAACACTGAAGCAGCCTCTTCCCGATGTCCCTGCACCTACCTTGTCCCCTCCAACCATTCTCCGCTCCACAGCCAGAGTGATGGTTCTCACGGCAGATTCGAGCTGGCCACCCTGGGCTTCAGGCCTGTCAGCAGCTTCCACTGCTCTGAGCTTAAAGCTCAGGTTCTTTGACCCAGTTTACCAGCTTGCAATCTGGTGACTGCCGTTCTCTCCAGACACCCCCTTCACCTTCTGTGCACCAGCCCCCCAAAATATCAACAAGTCACACCTCTTTCCACGTTTTGCTTTTTGCCAGGCTAACTCCTCCCGTCTTCAGCTCTCAGCTTCGACATCGCCTCCTCTGGAGGGTCTCACCCTCCCTGAGTTGGGGTCTGTGCCTCTCCCACCCAGTGCCATCGCTGTCATGGCACTGAGCTGCAATCCCATTTACTCCCGGCGAGCACAGGGATTGGGTGTGGGCTGTTCACCACTGTATTCAAGCTGCTTGGCACAAGTTAGTCTTCGAGAAGTCTTTGAGTGATAGATTTCATATCTCTCTGCAAGCCCCAAGTGGGCTGTTTCGAGGGAGTTCTCGAACGTGTACCAGATCTGTTCTGCTGTGGCTCACAAACCATCCTTTTTCACTTACCTTTTGCTGAGCGCTGGTGGGAGGCTGCTCTCTCACCATGTCACACAAGAATGGGGGAGCAAGGGAAGGGACCCCAGGGTCATCTCAGTCAGTCTATCCCATGGGCCTAAGAAGGTACTAGGCTAGTCATTAGAAGTCCCCAGGAAAAATAAGATGCCTAGCTCTATCCTCACATGGACATCACACAGACATCTCCTCTCCTGCCCAGCCAGGGTGGCCTGCCTTTCACAGCTCAGCTCATCTGACCGGAGCCCAGTGCTAACAGAGCAGTCGGTGTGTTCCAGTGCCCTGAGAGCCAATGGATTTCACTCCGTCCCCCAGAAGCAGACAGCACAGGGACTTGGGGGCACTCCCGCAAGTGTGTCCACAGGCTGGGG
>NW_011896640.1:0-1833 GCF_000151845.1 Pteropus vampyrus | reverse complement strand
AGACCAGAATGTCTGCATGAGCGTCTTGGGTGGGCTCAGGGCTCAGCAGCTTTTCCAGAGAGCCCGAGATGCAGGCCCATGGCCCCTGGGAGAGGGGGTAGAAATGCTCCGGATAGGGGTGCAGGTGAAGGCTTGTGCCCCAACACCTGCCGCAGCACCCCCAGGAGCCGTTCTCAGCTCTTGCTCGCCCACCTTCCCTACAAGATGGCTGCAGAGACAGCCACGGCAGGCAGTCCCTTGAAGCTGTCTACGGGGTCTTCTGGGTCAAGTCTGTAAGCTGCCTGCATGAGATCTGATTCAACTAACTCTGACTTTGGTGAGGAAAGCCACGAGTGAGGCCTTCTGTGCGATGTGGGGACCACTTAGCAGGCCAGGCAAGGGGCTTGGAAGAGCACCGCCTCTCTGTGCACGGCGCCCTTCCCAGTGCACACTCCACCAAATGACAGAACATCCAAGTACAGGGTGAGGCAAGAACGCAGTCTGGGAGACTGGCAGTAGGACTGAGGACTGTGGCAAGGATTCCAGGGCCAGAGGATGCCCTGAAGCTCCAGAAACAAGATTGTCAGGGAGGCTACACACTCCCCAAGGTGCTAGGCTTCTGCTATTGATTTTAACAAAAATTAAAAATTGCATTGATAGGCATAAACAAACTGACCCCACCCCCACCCCCAGCATAAACTCATTATGCACCAGGTCCCACTGTGCGACTTGAATGCTTGTTTGCTGAGTATCTCTCTGCAGTGGCATGGTGGCCATCTGCTCTGAGCTCTGTAGATGGGGGTTCCTGGGGAGGCGGCTGAAGTTCCTTACCAGGAAAATGGGCCAGAGGACCCAGAAGGCAGTTTTGCTTAAATGTGTGCTTGCCCACCCTTCACCCAAGACCCCACCTTCCCAGCTTTCCCATCAGCACCAGCACCCCGGTTTCGGGGAGGTGGTTCTACTCTGCCCAACTCACTGAGACCACTCTACTCTCTACTTGCCATCCTCCAAAAATGTGAATCTTGAGCTCACCAAAAGTTCTGTACTGCTGGTCCTGACTGCACTGCACTTAAGGTGAGTGGAGGAGCTGCTGGCCGGGTGGCTGGGTCTCAGTTCTTAGAACAGACAGGTGGAGGCTGGAAAGAAGACGTGGGCCCAGTGGGAAACCAAGGTATCGACCCAAATGGTGTAGGAAAAAGGCAGCGGACCTCATGCGTGGCCCCACCTGAGGCAGTGCACTGGCTCCTAGCTAGCTAGTGGAAAACCTTTTCAAGCTCCATCCTGTGGATTCTCGACTTTTTCCTTTAACTGCAAAATGCTAGCTTAGACCAGCGTAAGTTCTGGTGGGATGCCCGATGCAGCAGAACGCCCCAGTTGCCAGCTCGTCTCCCAGGCCCTGACTCAGGCTGCTTTTGTCCCGAGGCTACTTAACAAAATCCAGTCTTCAAAAACCTTTTCTCAATTTTCTGTACTTCGCTTTGGGGTAATGGAGGACATGATCACCACCTACCCTACCATCAGTGAGCCCAGAGGAAGGAGATGAGGGTCCTGGGACCAGAATGGACATCTCTCCCTCCCTCCCAACAGGGAATCAGCAGCCCAGTGAGTTGGGCTGGAATGATCATGGGCACCATTTCCACTTGCCCCTCTTGACTGTCGCAGGCCCTCTGCCACTGTCTGAGCAGCAAAATGTAAGGACTGCTTCCCCTTCCAGAAGCAATGTGAGAAAGTGAGCAGCATCTGAACTAGAGAGGTATGTGTCCAAGAGTTTCTAGCAGGAATGTCTGTGAAATCACTGGAGTTTGCAGAACCTGTCGCGGGATGGCCCGCACGGGGTGGAGGGGGAGCCTCCCA
>NW_011896639.1:4599-5527 GCF_000151845.1 Pteropus vampyrus | reverse complement strand
AAAAGACTCTGTCTTCCAAATATTTGCCCTGATCATTGACTGTTCCTTGTAGTCACCAAAGGTGCAGACAAAGGGGCGGGCAGCCATTGTTGTTGTACCTCCCCCCACTGCCACAAGTCCCATCCCCTCTGGCTGAAGTTACTTCCAGGGTGTTGAAAGGACCTGAGCTCTTCCACCCTTCCCTTCAATTTTTGCCTTTCCCCTTTAGGTAGTCAGACACGGAAGACTAGAACATTCAAAAACAACTGCATATATGGGGAAAATCAGAAAATGACCACATATGCCCAGGGAAAAGCTCAGAAAAGACTTGAGAAGACATTAAGTTTACACTTCAGGTTGATCTTCGGCACAAAGACACCTACACCAACCCAAACCAAAAACAATAAATAAAACAATAATAATAAAAAACAAAACAAAACAAAACAAAAAACAGAAAACCCTGGAGAATGAAGAGAATCTGACTTGCAGACTCGCCATCTTATGACATTCAAATGTCTACCATTTGACAGATAAATCACAAAGCATACAAAGAGACAGAAAAGTATGGCCCATTCAAAGGAAAAACAATCAATAGAAACTGGCTTTTAGAAAGAACTGATGATTGATCTACTAGACAGTTAAAATAACTGTCTTAAAATGTTTAAAGAACTAAAGGAAGATATGGAGAAAAAAACAGTATGTCAATAAAATGTAAATATCAATAATGAGATAGAAAATCTAAAAGGAAATCAAAAAGAAAGACAGGAGCTGAAAAGTAATTAACTGAAATGCAAAATTCACTAAAGGGAGTCAAAGGCAGATTTGAGCAGACAGAAGAAAGACTCAGATAACTTAAAGAGAGGACAGGGTTAATTACAGAGTCTGAGGAACAGAAAGAAAAAAAGATTGAGAATTAGCAAACACAGCCTAAGGGACCTGTGGGACGCCA
>NW_011896639.1:0-2145 GCF_000151845.1 Pteropus vampyrus | reverse complement strand
CAATTCTAGTTGTATCCCCAAAAGAACTGAAAACAGCATTTCAAAGAGACATTGTACACCCAAGTTCATGGCAGCATTATCTACCATAGCCAAGAAGTGGAAGCAACCCAAGTGTCCACTGAGAGATGACTGGATAAGCGAGGTATTTACATACAATGGAATATTATTCGGTCTTAAAAAAAAAAAAAGAAGGAAATTTGACATATGATACGACATGGATAAACCTTGAAAAAATTATACTAAGTGAAATAAGCCAGTCGTAAAAAGATGAATATTGCATGATTCAGTTTATGTGAGGCATTTAGAGTAGTCACAACCATAAAAACATTTCTGGATAATGTAAAAAGGCGGCTGCCGGGGGCAGGGGCAGGGGAGGATGGGGCTATTGTTTAATGGGCACAGAGTTTCGGTTCTACAAGAGTTACAAGGACGGGCAGTAGTGATGGCTGCACAACAGTGTGAACGAATTTAGTACTACTGAACCGTACGTCTAAAAATGGCAAAGACGATCCATTTTTTATGTCAATTCCACCATAGTCTAAAATAATGCCCACAGTGTTGGTGAGGAAATGAAGATATCGGAAGCCTCGTACGTCACTGGTGGGAATGTAAAACGGTGCAGTTGCGTCAGGAAATCTTGTGACAATTTCTCAAAAGGTTAAACACAGTTGTCACGTGATCCAGCAATGCCTCTCACAGGGATATGGCCCGGTGAAATGAAAACCTATGTCTACGCGCAAAACCGCGTCGAGTAGTGTTCAGAGTAGCCGAAAAGAATAAAAACCCAAATGTCCATAAACTGGTGAGTAAATACACACTATGTGGTATACACGGACAATGGAATATTATTGGCAATAAAAATAAATGAATTACTGACACGTGGACGAACCTTGGAACGTTACACTGAAAGAAGCCAGACACAAAAAGCCACATGTTGTATGATTCCATTTATACAAAATGTCTAGAAAACGCAAATCGATAGTGACAGGCTGTAGATGAGTCACTGCCTAGGGCTTGGAGCTTGGAGAGAACTGAGGGGGTGACTGCTAACGGGTACAGGACTTCTTTTTGAAATGACAAAAATGTTCAAAACTTGGTGATGATTAGCATGACTATGAATATACTAAAATCAATTGAGTTTTGTACTTTAAATGGATGAACTGCCTGATGTCAATTATATGTCAATGAAGCTGTTAAAAAAAAAAAACAACAACAACAAATTAGGCTAGTTGTTTTGCGGTGTCAATTTATTCTTTATCTAGATAGAAGATGACAAGCAAGAATGGTACAGTATGAACTGCTGGGTTATAACCTCACCAGCCATTAGATAGAATGTGTCAGCTTGGGTCATTATTTAAAAGTTCTAATCTCCAATCTGTGGGTCTCTTTCTCATATGGATAATAATACCTCCCTAGCAATGCATGGCACATGGTAAGCTCATTTATTATGGTACTTGTGATGTGTAGTCCTATTACTAACTGTATACAAGTAATGTCATAATTATATAGTAAAAAAAGCTCTTACTATAAGAAGAGACATGCATCTTCCTCGGAAGTATTCAGATGATCTCTACTCATGGCAGCCATATCATCATGCAGATCAATAAACTGCAGTTAATTCAATAAACATTTTTTAAGGGCATGTTCCCAGGTGACAAGCAATGGCTTTGGGTTGAATTTCAAAGCATTCATGCCTTGTTTGCCCTGCATGGGATGTTTTTTAAAAACTGAAATCATTTTCAATATTTAAGAATAGATTTTCATTTAAAAATCCAGATTTCTGGATTGTCTTGGAAAATGAGAAAATTTGCTAACTACCCTCGAGCCACATTTCCTGTGGACCCCATAGGCAGAACCCACGGAGCAACGGTCTCCATCCAAACGGCTGACCTCCTCGGCTACTCGCATGGCCCCAAAAGGCATGGCACTGACATCTGGACTGTCACAGACTGCACAGACAAAGACAAACAGAGCTCGCAGACTAGCAGGGGATGATGAAAGCAGCCATACGAAATGGCAGGGGGGCGTGTCATTTATTATCAGTCAGATTCATTTCACAGAGAGGGAAAGAACACGGCTCAAAGAAGTTATCTGATTTATCTAAGGCAAACCACATTGGCCAGACTAATTGATACATTCCCGATT
>NW_011896638.1:2981-4166 GCF_000151845.1 Pteropus vampyrus | reverse complement strand
CCAATGGTGGCTATGAAAGGCAGATGAGAGAAATCCATATTTAAACCATAAAAAAGAATGAGAGGTAAAAAATATATATATATGGAAAATGAAGCATGTTGCTTTGCATTTGGCTTTTTTCATAATATTCCTCCTGGAGTGCATGTGTGGGAAGAGTTGGTTCTGGCCGTCGGGTCAATTTAGAAATCTTTAGGGGATAATTTTGAAAGAGAGTTTTGACTGTAATTGTATTCCTGATTCACGATAAATGAATTCATCAAAACAATAACCCCAATATGAGTCTGCATCCAAATATCAATTCTAATTGGTAGAGTGATTCAGAAACAGATGTAATTCTTTCGTTTTAATTGTCGCTCTCTTGACAAAGATCAGGCAGCCCCCTCTGCCCTCTCCCTGCGAACTGCTCTTTCCCCCGCCCTCGCCATCTTATCTGGGGACAGCACACAGCTTCCTGTCACATCGTAATGCCAGAGCCCATCTTCTCAGTGATGTAGAGACGCCTGGGCCCTTCTTCAAGAGAAAAGCAGACAAACAAGCAAAACACAGAGGCCCCAGGAGGTCACATGATTTAGTCAGGTCCTCATAACTAGCACCTGGCACAGAGCCCCCATGTAACCCGCCTCCCGTAGTAGCATTTTCCCTGATTGTGTGTGTGTGCATGTGTGCACATGTGTGCACGTGCATGCGCGTGTGTGTGTAAACTTTGGCATAATGTAGAAGTTCCTAAATCTGAAAAGATCTCGATGAGATCTATACTTACACTTTTTCCATTAACATATAGGTTTTTTATCCTAATCCAATCGACCTATATTAGACACATTCAGGAAAATGAAAAATTATAGGTGAATAGTATAATGGGGAGAGACATAATGTTCATCCGGGGCAGACCCCTCCTTAGGGGGAGCGTTTCTAACCCCCTGGGTCTAGCGATTGTCGACTGTGTGCACGACAGCCACACACGAGCAAACATTTGTCTCATTTTCATATGCCATCTGTCAGGGCTTTCAAATTGTGGCCCCTGAGAGTCTGTATCCCTCTGTCCTCCCCAGATGACACTAGGCCAAAGGCATTTTGGGGAGTTGTCCTCCTCGCCCTGCTTTCTACCCCCAGCAAAGTGTCCTGCCCCCAGAAGTTGCCACAATCTGCTCAAGGTAGAAACCAGCCTCTGGTTCTTGCCCCAGTCCA
>NW_011896638.1:0-1461 GCF_000151845.1 Pteropus vampyrus | reverse complement strand
CTCTGCCACTTGTTTTTAGACAAATATTATTTTAAACAAAAATGCCTTTTATCTCAGAGATGTAATACTTGCCACACGTGCTTTCTATCCCGTTAGAATAAGTTTGGGGACTGCGCAGCCATTAAGTATAAGCTCTGGTTATTTCCATCCTGCCACTTGAAAATTACGTAACAACGTAAGTCATGTTACTCTGCGTCAGCTTTAGAATCACTTTAGAATAAGCCCTTAACTCGAGAGCTTCATGTTGGTTTCTTAATTTTTTTATAAAAATTCATCACAATTTAGTCAAATTTTAAATCAGGGCGCACTTTGTGTTAGACCGTTTATTCTTACCATTCCACACAATTTGGACTGAGTTACGTGACGATGTCCCAAAGCTACAAAAACTGCATGGCAGATAGCTTTCGGATTATTTTGGAGGGGAACTCTGAGGAGCCTTAGCCAAGCCTGAGAAACAGTTTAAGTTCCAATAAATAGTACAGCAAGAGTGAGAAAGGCAGCCGCCACCTTAATAAAGGAAGGGGCTGCTGACACCGAGCTGATCCCTACGTGGAGCCCCCGACGCGGGAGCAGAGCTGTAGCAGAGGGAGGGCGGAGATCAGACCCAGGGTTCCTGCGTTCCGTGCTGACTGGGCTCTGCAGCCCATCGGTCTTCCTCGCAGGACCCTGTTCCGCAGGAGGCTGGCGGGCTGGCGGTGGGGCAGCGTTCACCCGTCGCCCAGCACCTCCCGTGTATTGGCCGACCTGGTGTCTGCGGCCTGTTCACCAAGTGGGCTGTCAAACATGCTGTCACCCCATCCACATCTGTCCCGTGGAAGCAAAGCTCAGGACTCACGCTCGGGGGCCTGGACGGACTCTCCTCTTCGGCACCTCTGTCCCCTGACAGTCACGGCCCACCACCCCCCACCTCCCCTCCGCTCTCACCTCGGCAAACCCGGCCTTGGTCCCACCGCAGTCCCGTCCGTCCACCCTTACATGTTACTTTCACGGTCCCTCTAGCCCATCTCTCATCTAGCCCTGCACACAGATTAATCCTCATCAAGTGCAATTTTTCCAGAACATACAGGTGACTCTTCCCAGGCATGTGCAGGTGTCAGCCAACTCTGCTCAAAGAAATTGGGTCATCCAGAGAAATCTCAGGTCAGAATGCAGTGCCATTAGGAAGTCACACTAATAGAGAAACCTACAAAGCCATGTCCTGCGTGAAGACAGCTCTCATTTAATTTCTAAAATGTAATAGACAAAGAGCCACGCCTAGATGCTCTGTCACCTGCTGCCCGCGGGACTTGGGGCACCTTACCTAATCTTCTCAGACTGCCTTCATGTACAAAATTTCCATAACGATCAGACTGCACAGAATTAAGACATGAAAAGTGAAGTGATGTGTGCAAACACCTCGCCTGACACGGAGTGGGATGGTTCCTGACACTAGATATTTGATTATTTGATCTCTACTCCTTC
>NW_011896637.1:1375-3328 GCF_000151845.1 Pteropus vampyrus | reverse complement strand
ATTCTGTGGAGGTACCTTCTCTCTTGCCTATACCTACAGCTCCTTCATCAATTACTCCATGGACATACCCTACTTTTTAGAATATAAACTCTCTTACTTCCTATTCTAAATGCATGTCAGATTCACTCATATCTTGAGCCTTCCCCGACCCCCTGTCACATTCGCTCATATCCCAAGCCTTCCCTGACCCCCTTTCTTAGTCTCACATGGCACACTGTGCTAACTGCCCCTCTACCAACAAATACACACACACAGCATTTATCACCTTGTGGGTAAAATCAGAAAATACTTATTGAGTGTGTACCGTGTGCCAAGGTCAGTTCTGAGCCCTTCATCTGTATTAACTCTGCACCGCCCATGACCACGTTCCACCGGATAGTGAGATGTCTAACGCTAGAAACTGAAGAAATTGAAGTAATAAAAACAGTTCTCTCTGGTTGAGAGCCAGAATGAGATGGAGAATGGGGAAGATGAAGATGAAGGATGGTGAGGGAGATTATTTTGATATACCACTTAAGCAACATTTGTCATAGAAACCTAAGGATCCAGGTTTCTCAGATGATGAGAACATCTAGCTGGGAGCAGCCAAAGCTCTTGGGAAGGCTGTAATTAATAAGTTCATTTCTATAAGTAAAACCATACTGTTGGGGGGTGGGGGAGATTCCAGATTAGATTTTAGTTCCTCCCATGACTTGGTCTGGGTCCTGAGCCATGGGACATACCATTTAGTGCTCTTTTTTTTAGGAACCTGATAAATAGAACCACCTATCTTGTTTATTCTCATCATTTAAAGCTAATGAAAGAGAAGTTAGTTTTCGGACCTTGAACCTTATTTATTGACTAATTCCAATCTCTTTCTGTGATCATTACTTGTGTTGCTTCCCTTTAAATCAATTGAAATTGTACTCTTGTTGCAAATTGGAACCACTTTAGTTCACTTTTTTTCCTCTATTCATTTGGGGGTTTGAAAAGCCAGGGAACAAATTTCACAGCATGAAAAGAAGGATCTGGGACTTGTTGCTGCACAAATGAAAAATAAACGTCCTGGTTCTTAACCCTTGGCAGTCATTTTTCAAATGCCTTTTCCCCAAAGGCTAGTTTTGCACACTCCATTAATGCTGGCTACCACTGGGACAATTATGGCCAGGCAGCTTTTCCCATCTGAGCAACTTCTTGAATTAAAAAGCAACTGTGTAGGAAGGAAAGGTGTATGTCACAGGCCTTGTAAAAGAGGCTTCTTCCACTCTACCCCTCACTAACACACCAAGCCCAGCTTTTCCACCAAGTCCAAGAGCCAAATTAAAAGCTAGATTTCACTGGAAATGCAGTTAGCATTAATGTAATGGCTAGGTGGAGAGTCAGATGAAAGAAAGAGCAATCAGGGAGATCGTGTTATAAACTATATAAATGTCTAACTGATGTACTGTGTACTTGAAAGTAATAATAAAATAAATAAAAATAAAAACTAGATTTCACTTCTTTTGTGTGCTGAGCTGTTATTTTATTTTCTGCCCTCAACTTTTTTTTTTTTTTAATTCTTCACTTAATTCATTATCTAAACATTTTCTGGGATGCTGTGCAAGGTTTGGGTCAAAACCCAGAGCTTTCAACATGGGTTCTCAGCCTGCTAGACACAGTTAGAGTTCATTGACTTGGGCTAGGGTGGAGTTGACCCTAATTATTTCATTTCTTAGTGATTTTTCCAGTTTTTAAGTGTCCCAAAAGATAGCATGTACTTTCCACCTCCCCTATGCCAGTATTTTTATCTTCCTAGAAACTTCTGCATCCTTTAACAAAAAATTTCAAGTTTTCCATACAGGGCCTGCGAAATACACCTGGCGGCCTTTAGTATGATTAAGAGGAGTCTTCAGTCTGGTATTGAGATGAGACACCTGTAGAAACTACTGGGATATACAGCAGAGTCTCCAGGGGTAAGTTATTTAAGCACTCTGA
>NW_011896637.1:0-365 GCF_000151845.1 Pteropus vampyrus | reverse complement strand
TTGGGTCAAAACCCAGAGCTTTCAACATGGGTTCTCAGCCTGCTAGACACAGTTAGAGTTCATTGACTTGGGCTAGGGTGGAGTTGACCCTAATTTTTTCATTTCTTAGTGATTTTTCCAGTTTTTAAGTGTCCCAAAAGATAGCATTTACTTTCCACCTCACCTATGCCAGTATTATCTTCCTAGAAACTTCTGCATCCTTTAACAAAAAATTTCAAGTTTTCCATACAGGGCCTGAGAAATACACCTGGCGGCCTTTAGTATGATTAGGAGGAGTCTTCAGTCTGGTATTGAGATGAGACACCTGTAGAAACTACTGGGATATACAGCAGAGTCTCCAGGGGTAAGTTATTTAAGCACTCTGA
>NW_011896636.1:1143-1677 GCF_000151845.1 Pteropus vampyrus | reverse complement strand
GCTCTTTTATTTCTTTTTGTTTTCATAAATCTCTGGCTAAAACCTCCAGTACAATGAACAAAGATAAGGAAGAGAAGACATTCTTGCTATGTGCCTGATTATGTTATTTGTTGTAGGTTTTTACAGATGTTCTCATTAGGTCGAGAAAGTTTTATTCCAGTTAACTAAGAATTTTTATCATTATTAGATATTGGATTTTGTAAAATAATCTTTCTGCATTTATCAAAATGATTTTATTTATTTAGTTAGTTACTTACTTATTTATGTTTCTATGATAAATTACATTAATCGATTTAAAAATTTTAAACTAACCTTGCATCCCCGGGATAAACTTCACTGAGTCATCCTATGTTATCCTTCTTGTACATTTTTTATTTCAATTTGCTAAATTTTGCTTAAAACTCTTGCCCGTAAAAGATTTTGCTCCGTAATTTTTTTTCTTGTAATATCTTTTTCTAGTTTTGATACTGGAGTAATATTGGCCTCATGAAAGGAATTGGGAAGCATTTTCTCCTTTTCAATTTTATGAGAGAT
>NW_011896636.1:0-1093 GCF_000151845.1 Pteropus vampyrus | reverse complement strand
TTTTATCATTATTAGATATTGGATTTTGTAAAATAATCTTTCTGCATTTATCAAAATGATTTTATTTATTTAGTTACTTACTTACTTATTTATGTTTCTACGATAAATTACATTAATCGATTTAAAAATTTTAAACTAACCTTGCATCCCCGGGATAAACTTCACTGAGTCATCTTATGTTATCCTTCTTGTACATTTTTTATTTCAATTTGCTAAATTTTGCTTAAAACTCTTGCCCGTAAAAGATTTTGCTCTGTAATTTTTTTCCTTGTAATATCTTTTTCTAGTTTTGATACTGGAGTAATATTGGCCTCATGAAAGGAATTGGGAAGCATTTTCTCCTTTTCAATTTTATGAGAGATTTTGTGTAGAGTTGATATTATTTCTTTAAATGTTTGGTATAATTAACTTATGAGAACATCTGGGCCTGGAGTTTTCTTTTTGGACATTTTTTAAAATATAAATTAAAATTTTTTTAATAGAAAAAGGAATAGTCAGGTTATCTATTTCCTCTCTAGTGAGCTTTTAGTTTGTGTCTTTCAAGGAATTTGTCTCGTTCATTTAAGCTGCCAAATTTATTTAATAAAATAGTTCAAGTATTTCTTTTTTTATCTAATTTCTACTTGGTCGTGTCATCTCTTTCATTCCTGATGTTGGTAATTTGTTTCTTCTCTATTTCCTTATTAGTATTGCTAGATGTTCATCAATTTTATTGGTCTTCTCAAAAAACCAGCTTTAGATTCATGATTTTTTTCCCTATTTTCTCTTTATTGCTTTCCATTTTGATTTTTATCATTTTTTTTCTGTTTACTTAAGGTTAACCCACTCCCTTGCTCCCTGCCCCAGTTTCTTAGGGGAAAGCTGAGGTCAGTGTGACAAGACCTTTCTCCTTTGCTAATGTATGTTCAATGCTATAAAATTTCCTTTGTGTACTGCTTTAGCGGCACCTCATATATTTTCCGTGCTGCGTTTTAATTTTCTTATTTAAAATACTTTCTTATTTGTCTTTTGATTTCTTCTTTGATTCATGGGATGTTTAACAGTGTATTTAGTTTCTACATATTTGGAGATTTTCCCAATTTTTTTTTTTTTT